>NC_136482.1:155048493-155120993 GCF_053919585.1 Euprymna scolopes | reverse complement strand
AACGCAGCAATTCTTATAATAATGAGAACTACTACCAAAAGCCAATGGATCATTACCATGGCAACAAGGATAACTCTGGCAAGAATAACCGATCTAAGACATTCCATCGAAGACGAGAATATTCTGATAATACGGATCACTTTGGCAAATCTGGCAAATCGTTCCATCATGGCGGTAACAACTCCTCGGGTCAGCATGTAGCAAGTGGGTCCAATGAAAACAATGGCTACTATCAAAATAGTGAGAACCGAATGAACTCTTCTGGTCGCAAACCCCATCAGCAAGATCATTTCTCTCATCGCAATCGAGATCGCAAAAAGACTGAGCCCAATCACTATCATGATGGAGAAAGGGGGCCACCAAGTCGTGGCAGAGGTGGTGGCGGCGGCGGTGGTTATGCAAGACAACGCCAAAACAGCGGTGGTGGCAACAATTACAACCGGTCGTACGGAGGGCAAAGGGACAAGGTTCCAAGGACTCCCCCTGGGTTCAATTCCCAGGGTCGCAAGCCTCCTGTTCAACCTCCGCCTGGATTCGACAACTTGCAATCAATTTGACGCATTTCTCCATTTTTCTTTTCTTTTCTTTCTTCTTTCTCCCTTTTCCTTCTTTGAAAGTTGCAAACTGCAATTCTCTCTCTCCAACCTCAATGAATATTATTATAAAAAAAAAACAAAAAACAAAAATTTAAAACATAAAAATACCCAAAATACCAAACCAAACCCTGCTGAGGTTGAAGTAATGTTATTTCAAAGATATTTTGTTGTTATTAAAAGGACACTGCCCCCCTCCACTCACCCATTTAAACATACATTATATATATATATATATATATATATATATAAGACAGCAAAAAAAGAAAAGCAGAAAAAGTTGCCTATCAATGCATGTGTGGGTGCACATTTACAACTGATGCTGTCATATGTTAACTTATGTTTTAATTTTTCCCCCCTTTATAATAGATTAGCTCTATTTAAACCATGCATAGGGGTACCAGAGTGTATCCCTTTCTTGTATTTCAGAATGTAAAGAAACTCCTCTTAGCATACGCTGACTTTCATTTGCAAGTAACACAAGTGTATCTGTCTGCATGGTCCATGATCGATCGATGTTAGCAAATTTGATTTTGCATTTAAAAGAAAATTACCCATTTTCTTTCCTCGTCATTGAAACTTTTTTTTTTTTTTTCTGCAAACACAATTGATCCATACTTTGAGATTATTATCTTAATTCTCAGTTGTGTTTGTGATGCAACAATTGGAATTGTTCAATTTAGTTAGAATCTGTGTTTGACAACTTTACACACAAATAACAATTACAATTCAAGCCCAAATCTTTTTTCTTTCATGTAAAACTCTTAATGCTGCCACAATTTTGCGTGTAAAATGTCTTGTGTCATCCACAAATTTTGTAGACCAGAATCGGCTAAAGCAACAAGTACAATTTGTTCTTTCCGAGACGACTTAATTAAATCAATAATTAGATGTAAACCTGGAATTGTTTTTTTCATCTCGTTTTGTGTCCAATGTTACGTTTTTAGTTTTTTGCTCTTTTCTCTTTTCGTCTGACAGTTTTTTTCTTGCGATGTGTGATTGGTGAAGTGGATACTGTTGCGGACTATAGAATTGGTAACGCTGTGTTCAAATCGTGTCGGATGTATTGCATTGAATTATGCACTCCTACCTTTTGGTACAAGATATGAAGCCAACATTTTCATCTCAACTATGCGTGACATAGCAATTTTTATTCAATCATTCATGATGAATATTCTTTTGGCATTAAAAAAACTTTTAAAAAAATGTTTCTTTTCTTCTTCTAAATGCTTGTTCATCATGAATTTTATTTTGTTGAACAATAATCGTCTGGAAATATCCCTCTTTATTTGGGTGAGGAGTTTCCGTTGCTATTCACCATTTTCGGATTGATTTACACACCATTTTAGTCATTGTTATAACGTTTGGGATACTTTGCCTTTCAGCTATCCAATGTTAAACTCCAAAATCGTCATGGAAATTTTAACCCAATCCTTTACATGAGCTATGGCCGATAAATTGTTCATCTTCTATTCTCCAGGTCTTGTGATATCATTCAGTTAACTTGTTAAATCACATTTAACTCAAACAAGGTTAAATGGTTTGGAGAATAGGATGCAAATGTAGCTTCCTATGGTCCAAGTGAAGAATTAGGTGCAAAATTCCACAGTGATTCCCAAGTTTGACATCGGGTACTTGAACAAGGCTTGATATTACTTTACTTATGTGCATACCTGAGGTAACTTTACTATGTGATTGAGAACAAAATTCTGTCACGATGATCTTGGACCACATTTCAGCTGTTAAGAGCGGCACACTAACATCAACATTTATCTGATGATCTCCTCTCTTTGTTAGTTGTCCTCTTAATCTTTTTACAATTATGTGTTCTTTATTGAGGAAGATGTAAATGTCAAATAACTGAAATGTCGATAACAACAAATAAGATGAAGTAAGCAGTCTGAAAATTGTAACGAATTTGGTGGAAATTCAGTAATTCAATCTTAATTTAAATCAATGTTTTTTTTTGGATTTTTTATATATGGCATATATTTTATTAATAGCTAAGAATTGGAAGTTTTATTTATCTGTTTTTATTTTGTTTGTTTAATCAAAGGTGAAACTAAATTTCTTCTCTTTTATTGGGAGTGCAGGTGGTGAAAATAGATTTCCCTTTTGTCACTTTTTTCCATCTTTTATCTTTACGTTCATTGTTTAAAAAAGTCCGATTTTTTGATATTTCACTTGATAAATAAATATCCATATAAAAACAGCAATATACGATTTTTTGACTTTCTTAATTTAAGTGTTGGCATTAGTTTCTCAGATCTTTGTTTAGAATCATCTACTCACAGGAGAAGCCACGTGCAGGTTACCAACGTCCCCCCAAAAAAGTAGAACAATATCCCTGATAAAATTGAACATATCCTGCTGAGCATACAATCTGCACTGGTATCCACAGTACCCCTGTCACCACTTATTTCACTGTTTATCAACTGGCAAATCTACCTGGAGTTGCTAGGGTGGAGAGATAAACATAATTTTCTGAATATTGATTTTATTTTTACGTACCTTTTAAAAACCTTTTCGTCTAGGAAATAGATTTTTTTAGTAAATAATTTGAACAGAAAAATTTAAATAATAAGTTATCTGGTCATGAGTAATTTTACATAATACGTTAAAATTTAAAATCTTCACAAATATTTTAAGAACACAAAAATTAATTTAACAATTTTTACATATCATTTAGTTGTACTGAACAATTTGATTATTAAAAATTAAAATTGTTTCAGCAATTCAAAAAAAAAATTCCAGAAAAAGAAATTTCCAGTGCATTATTTATAAAGTAACTGTTAAAATAGAAGGCGTTGATTAATTTGACTAATGTATTTTTGTATTGTGATTGACTGCATTAAAAACTAATATAGGTAAAAAGGATATATTCTTACTAAATGTTAGCTATCTCTGTCCAGTGATTTGAGTGTCTATAGTCTTCAGACGGAATGAACTTTAAGTAGATAAAATGCTTTTTATAACAAAGATTCAAAATATGTTTTTTCTTTTTTGTCTTGGAGATTTGAAGTAAAAGCTAAAGTTTGTGACTTTGACAAAACAAAATTATGAATTGGTCAAATTAGAACAAAAATTCTTTCTATTAATGAAAATGCTTTGGTATTTTTTTTTTTTTTATCATACCAAAAATATCAAAATTAGCAAATCACCAAAAAACGTAAATTTTTGTGCCGAAGATGTGGGAAAACATTTCTAAAAAAAAAAAAAAAAACAAGAAAAAGTAGGATATTTTTTATTTTTTTTTAAATTGTCTTAGTCTTCCACTATTTTATTTTTGATTTCAGTGTGCATTTATTAAAGTTATATAGAAACAGAAATTTTTTTTTTTTTGATTATTCAGACAACTGTTCTTATCTTGAGTGTTATTTTCACTCTGTTTTGATTGGTTTAACCTCTGACCTTGAAATATATCTTGTCGAATTCAGGAAACATGCATAATCCAAATAATACAAATTATCAATCCTCATCTCAAACATTCAGAAACATATCAAGAGAAAATCTTGTTTAATGCAATTAGTGATAAAAGAAACCCCATGATCAGTTGTGTGACTACCTCTCCTAAGATAGCCATCTTGAAGCTTTCTAGAAATTTGTGAAATCCTATTGTCTAAATCTACAAATTATCTGCTGATATTTAATGTATATACTACATGTCTATCTGTAAAAGGGAGAAATATGTATGAACCTTGCATGGTATGATAATGTGTATGTAACAGGTCACCAAATTAGAGCTTACTAAAACACAGATATAAACACTTAATATATAATGCAGTGTCCCAGATGTAAGAATTCATAAATACAAATGAGCATTTATTAATATTTTGGTGCTTCTTTGTTATAATAGCGGAAATGAAAATATTGAATTTCAAGTAAAACTAATGGGATATACTTGTCATGTTGCAGTAATGAACATATCCCAAAATTATGAAAAACAATACGGTAGAAAATTATTAATGAAAATAATTTTTGAAGACATTTAGCAAAATTGAGTTTTGCTAAATTCGCCTAAGATTTCCAAAATTTTCAAAAAATAATTCTTTTATTACTATTCAAATTATTTGGGTTTTTTTCTAGCAAAACTCAATTTTCACTAATTGTCTTTGAAAGCTATTTTCATTAATGATTAATTTTCTATCTTATTGTTTTTTTTTAAATTTTAACTATATTCATTACTACGATATGACAATTAAATAGATACCATTAGTTTCACTTAAAATTCAATATTTTGATTTTTTTTAATTTTGCTATTATATAACAAGGAAGCGCCATTTTTATTCGCCAACTAGATCACTTGTGACCCATCGGGTCAGTATTTGTTATGAAATATTTACAAATACATTTGGATATTTTCAAAATATTTTAATGGATATTTTGAAATATATAACATTGGCTGTGTTGAAGTATAAGTTTGCATTGTCATGTCATAGTAGAAACTCTCCCTTTTATCTCTTTCTCTTCTATTTCTTTCTTACTCTCTCTTTTCTTCATCCCGTTTTCTTTTTTTTTTTAAATTATTTACATCATTCCATTTCTCTTACCATTTTACTTACCCATTATTTATTTATTTTTTTCTTTACCATCTACAATATTCATGTGCGAATAGAAAGTGTGCATGGCAACAAAAAACATCAGTTTTAGTAGAAAATAAAATTAAAAGGCTATCATTTTAAGCATATCCTATGAAGATGTTCCTATAATGTCATTTCAAACATTTCCTATAAAGATGTTTCTATGCCATTTTTAAGCATATTTTATAAAAAAATGTTCTTATAAAATCATTTTAAGTATATTATGTAAAGATGTTCCTATAATTTAAGCATATTTTATAAAGATGTTCCTATCTCATTTGAAGCATATTCTATAAATATGTTCCTATAATGTCATTTGAAAAGATATTCCTATAATGCCATAAAAATTTGGTATTCATGCAAAGAATGATCCATTTTTCTGTGAATGTTGCCTCAACATATCTCGATGGCTTGTGTAAACTGCTAAAGTATGTTGAGTGCTGATTAAATTTCAAAATGCTAGAAAAAAAACATTGTGGTAGAAAACACTTATTATATAGTAATTTCAATGAAGAAAATGGAAATATAATAAATAAACTTATGGTAAGTTTCATGAATAAATATTTAGTTTTTGGAAAAAATGATGTGTAGCAACAAATGAAACTATTTTTCTTCTTAGAAATTGTTATTTTGTTTTAAGGGGTTTTGGAGTGGGTATGAAATTATTTTTTATGACAAATGTTTTTTTTTATATTAAGATTAAGAGGTAGGTTTTTTTTTTTTTTTTTTTTTTTTTTAAAATTTTCAGTTATCTGACAGGGATTCCTAAGAAATTACTGTTTTATTTTTAAATGCATGTTCAACATCTCATACTACTTCTGATTAATTTTTAATTCCTGTAAAAATGAAAACTTTTTCCAGCAATTGTAACATAATCTAGAAATCCGCTAGATTCATTGTGACGGCTTTACTAAAATTATTTATTTTTAATGATTTTGATTTTTGCATGATTAAATCTAATATTTTCTTCCAATTTATTAACTGTCGTCTGCTGCGTTGGCTGAACATTTCGCCATATTCTGACAGTTTATGTAGGCTGCTGGAATATACCGCCACAACATTCATTCAATAAAGGGGTCATTCTTTGCATCAATACAAAAAATTTTAATACATTTAAACTCTATAAAGACTTTCTGAGTCCCCACTGCTGCTAGGACATCTTGTAAATATAGTTATTTACAGGTTGTCTATGCAGTTCTTGAAGAGATAAAGTGTTTGTTGCATGGTAAAGGATGTCTACCTCTTTATCACAAAATATTAGTGGACCGATACTATTACTTACAATTTCATTCTTTCTTTTTCTACCAAAGTACTCTCACACATCTACCACTTTTTTTTTTTTTTTTTAAACATTTTTTTTATTTGTGTTGCTATCTGTTAAATTTCATAAATATAGTTTCTGCACTCAGTAGTTCAGTCTCTGTAAATGTCACTGTGTAAAAGAACACACACACATATATGTGCAGCTTGTAATTGTATTGCCCCAACCCCTGGATTAGAAAAAAAAACTAAAAGGGGGGTACTTTTTTGCCAAACTGAGAAAAAAAAAAAAAACAGAACATGAAAGAAACATTTGTATTGCTTAACTCTAATCATTGTCAAACGAACATGTGTCCACAATGTTGCAGTTTGCAGTGTCTTTTTTAATGAACACCTGATTTTGGACCAATTAAGAAAAAAAAAAAAAAAGAGGAAAAACAGACTACAATCGAAGTCTGATGTTGAGTTGGAGGAGATTGGTGGATAAAAATTTTAAAAACCAAAAAAAAAACACACTTTTTTCATGTTTAGAGGGGGAGGTGAGTTTTTTTTTTTCTATTCTTGTTCCGACTGATGCATAACCACCTTCATCTAAATCCTTGCTTCCTCTTATTCAATTTTGCAAGAACAAAACAACAAAAAAGAATGTAAAAAAAAAAATTAAAATGAAGAAACAAACGGGCCAAGTCCAATCGTAACGGGTTTCCAAATGTAACCTTTTGTTCCAGGCCTGGAGATTTTTCTAATTACTGACCTACAAAGCTTTTTGTTCCTTACACTTTGTCGAGTGGTATGTACACACACACACACACACACACACACACATATATATATATATGATGTCCAATAATATTGTTTAGAAAAGGAATACCACCCCCGCTCTCACTACCACTCATTTTATTAGTTTTGAGATTCGTTTTGAACATCTTGCATGTTCAAAACACAAATTATACCAAACGATATTCACACACCTAGTTGGAATGTGTGTGTATATATATATATATATTCCTGAACAGGTTGACTCCCTTCCACCCCTTGATTATTATTCTTAATATATTCCCATAAAATTTCCACAACTGCCCTCGTACAAAGTGTTTTTAAATAAGACCGTCTCTCTCTTTTGTTGTTGTTTTTGATCGTCGGTTTTAAAGCAGAACAAATGCATTGATGTCACAACAGTGTGTGTTCTTTAAAAAATTTGTTGTAATGATCACCCACTAACCTGGATGATTGTCTGCTGTGGACACAGGGTGAGGGGTGGCGGGGAGATGCATGTCTCTGTTGCCTCCTGTGTAGGTATGTCTTTGGGCTTGATGGCAGCACCTGTGTCATTTTCTTTTTCTTCAAATAGAAATCTAGCATTCCACTTTGTTTTGCCGAGTACAGAGCTGTTCTTGTAAACGATGAGCTAAATGCGGTGAGAAGGCCCGATTTTGCCCTTTTTCAGTAGTTAAAGATAATACAATTCAGAATCATATAACTGCATTAATTCTATTGTTAGAATTTAGCATTTCATTGAAAAACGGATTGAGGACGGGGAGGTGGAAAAAGGGATACACAAGTGGCATGTACGCGCATCTCTCCTGCATATTCCGTGCTCCCTTTTTTTTTTCTTTACCAAAATATTGAAATGTACGTTTGTCTTGGACAAGTCTTTCTATCATGTCTCTCTCCAAATCAACACGTAAAACCATTTGCTGATGCTGATGATATTTGCATGAAGACTCTTTCAGAACGAAGCCCGACCCATCAACCTCAATCCTCTTCGTGCATCCATTTCTTTATAAATGTCTTGTTTTTTGGGTTTTTATTTTTTCTACATCTCTAACTGTTCACTTAAAAAATAAGACACAGATGCATTGCACTCCAGTTTCTTACATATATGAGAAAAAAAAAAAAAACAAGAATTTAGTTACTAAAAAAAAATTGTAACAAGAAATTTGATTTTTTTTTTTTTTTTATAATAATGTTAATGACAAAAAAAAAATCCAGCAAAAAAAAAAAAATCCACAGAAAAAAATGTCCACCTCAATAAATAATAACACTAGAACTTTTATCTATATATATTTATATAAATATATATATATAGTTCTGTATTAAAAAGAATGTGTGGAGTTCTTTTTATTGCAGAAAAACGAAAAGACAGTAAAGTTTACCTACTGATGAACTGTTTGTTTTTTTGTTTGCTTTTTAAACAGGACCCACCAAAAACCGCTCTTCTTTGTATAACTTGGTTACTTTGTATGTGTTTGAAATAAAATCAGAACCCCCAAAAAAGACAAACGATCCTTCAGTGTTTGATATTATGCACAAATGCATTCGCTGCTGTTGCTGTTATGGTAACGTTAAAAATTAAAAAAAAAAAAAAAATTTATTATCGTGCAAAAAGAAATCTCATTTATTTCAGCTATAAAAAAAAAACAAATAAAAAATTGAATATTTATTCTTAAAATGTATGAGAAACTGATTAAAAATGCTGTAATATTGTCTGTATAATTTATGGTTCGCACTTTTACAAAATGCATGCCATAGTATATACACGCTAATAACCATCGTTTTTGTATTCAAACAATAACTTTTTAAATCAACAAAGTTTTATTTACATTACAGTGATAATGTGACAAGAAAAAGAGTTTGAGTCAGTATGGGGTGGTGTGTGGCGGCGACGACGACAGAAATGTGCCGGCTCTTTCCTCTCTTCTGTCTGACTGTTTTAACTTATTTACATCATCCCACATTGTTTTAACTTATTTACATCATCCCACATTCCTTGATTGGAATCTAATTATTCACTTTCACAATACTTCACGATTTACAACTGGTTTTGCCCGACTTTGATATTTTCCAACATTGTCTGTCACCTATGCAACAATGCTATTTCAAACTAAAACGCTAGAAATTGACGAAAGGAAAATTTGTAAACTTGGAGATATGGGATTGCACCTTAAACTTGATTTCACATGTTCATTTTTATTTGTTTGCGTATCAACAACAGCCGTGACTACATTTTTCTTAGGAATGACACCAGCGTTAAATTCTCTATGGTTTTATTAGAAGAAAAACTAATAAAACAATGTTTCCCAGTTTTGTTGCATTATTATCTATATATTAATATGATAGTGTGTGTGTTATTTTCTGTGTCACGCTTACATCTGAGTTTGTTTGTTATGAACCTCTATTTCTTGTCATAAATAATTTTAGCAAGAATTCTTCATAACTTTTTGGTTTCATTTTTGATGATGACACTCAAGTCATTTATTTTTTTATAAATAATTTTACAAAGAATTCTTCATAAGTTTTGGTTTCCGTTATAGCTGAAGGAATTCAAATTATATATATATATATATATATATATATATATATATATGAGCAAATAGTTAATAAAACATGTTAAAAACACTTTGAAAAAGAGTTAAAAACATACTTAATTTAAAAAAGAAACACTAAATAAGTGGATACTCCTTAATTCGCGGAGTTTCGAAGAAATACTTTCCTTCTCATCAGAGGGTAGGATTTAGCAAAATGCAGAATCGGATTTTGCTTGCAAAAGTATTTGATGAAACTACAAGTAAGTTAAAGATCTTACTTGATAACAAAAAGTGAAGCAGAGGGAATAGGGTGAAGAAAAAGGTGATTTCATGTGAATGGATAGTCTGGTGAAAGGTAAAGTATCCAATGACGGTAAAATCCAAAAATGCAAATCCAAGAAAGTTAGTTAAATTTCTATTCGCATGAGTAAAATCTAAGGGAATCGCGTGATTGGAAGATGGTCCAAAATAATCCAAAAGGCCGAAATCCGTGGAATAATTCACAAATAGGTACAAGGAAAAGGGGAAAGAATTCCAATAATATTATTAAAAGAAAAATAAGATATGCGTTAGAGCCAGCTGCCGAGGCAAGTCGTAATTAAGAAAAATGAGTGAAGAAGAGAGAGAAAAAATGAGTGAAGAAAAGAAAAAAAAAATATATATATATACATATGTATATATTTTCATAAGTTTTGGTTTCAATTCAAACTGATGCACCCAAGTCATATAGGTATATTTTTAGTTTAACGAAAGAACTACAATAATATCAAAATGTCTCCATTTATGCTGAGCATCTACAGAATGCTAACATCAATATATTTCATATGAAAGAGTTCGCTGTGGAATTTCCACAGGTCCCACTAGTTATTATTATTATTATTATTATTACTAATGGAACCTCATGGAAATTTCACCGTGCTTCCTACATCAATATCTTTAAATTACTGTTAATATTATTCCTTTTGAAATAATAAATGTTTGTCAGGATCAAGACTATTAAGGAAAAAAATTACTTTTTTTTTCACTTCTGTAAAAATAATTTTCATTGTCAGTTGAATATTTTTTTAAATAAATGAATATATCTCATTTTTATTTAAAATTTTTAGGATTTACATTTTTTTTTTTTTTTTTAAAATATTTTGTGTTGTCTTAGTTTAAATAGTAATTGTTAGGTGATTCAACGTCTCTATCAACTGCACCACGGACCCTTCGCAATAAATAAATTAAGTTCACTTCTCGTAACTATAAATAAAAAATATACTCGAGCTGAGATTGAAACCAAAACTTAAAGACAGTGAGTCAAGTATGATAACTGTTAGTCCAGTTTGCTACGATCTTTAAAAAGTGTTTTCAAACCTGCTCATTCTTAACACAAGCAAGCTGTCATGAAACAGTTGACAAACAGATAAAAATCTGATGACTCCCAAGTACCAATTTTTCAATTTTGACACCTTAGCAGCTCTTTTCTCCGAATGAAAACCGATTAAAATGTTTTCCACATGTTTGAATATCCTATATACCAATTTTCAAGTCTGTAGATAAAAAATTTGTTCAGTATATAGGTTGCAAAATGTCATTCTCAATTTTATAGATATCCATATATTAATATGATAGCTTGTGTGTTATTTTCTGTCTCACGCTTACATCTGGGCCGTTTAATTCTTATGTACTTCCATTTCTTGTAATAAATAATTTTATCAAGAATTTTTCATAAGTTTTGGTTTCGGTTTCGATTGTAGCTGATAGCACTCAAGTCATTTAATTTTTTTTATAAATAATTTTACTAAGAATTTGTAGCGGACTGGTGGATATATTATATATATCCCCCAGTCGTACAAAATAGGTAAAATGAATTGAATTGAAAAAGGAACGAACACGTTTATTGAAATAAACGAACTAGAATTTATTTCGTGAAGAAACAAATTAGATGAAAAGGGTACAGCACGCGTTTAGTTTGGTGTGCGTCTCTCGCTGTTAGCTGGTGAGAGGGAAAGCCTATTGTTGTAGAGAGAAAGAGAGAGAAAGTGTGAAAGTCAATCCTGGCCATGGAGATAGAAAGTGTGTAAGGTGTACGTACTGTCTGTTGACTCTTGCCCCACACATAGTAGCAGGGAACGTGAGGCGCGTGCCCCGAAAGGGAGCGGGTGGTTCGTCGACCGCTCAGCTCGGGAGCTGAATCGAAAAAGGAGGAAACAGCTCAGGTCCCTTGCTTTTGTAGTTGTTTCCGGCGTCCTTTTGCGCATGTGTGGATTTCCTTTAAAGGGGAAGTGACGTTGCCCATGTGTGCATATGTGTGCGTACATGTGTGTATGTTAGCGTTTGTGTGTATGCACGTGAATGTGAGTGTATGTATGCGAACGTGAATATATGTATGTGTGTGTACGTGTGCGCGTATGTGTATGACAAGACAAATGGCTTGAGATGTGAACGCGTGTTTTTGTGCGAGACTAGAAAGGGCTCGTACAAATTCTTCATAATTTTGGTTTCGGTTTCGATTATAGCTAATGGCTCTCCAATAATCTATTTTTTAAAAATAATTTTATCAAGAATTCTTCAAGTTTTGGTTTTGGTTTCGATTATAGTTGAAGGAACTAAAGTTTTTATATATATATATATATATATATATATATATATATATATATATATATATATATGTAAAGTTTGGGATTCGGTTTAGATTCAAGCTGATGAACCCAAGTGATATAGATATATTTTTTATTTTTGAAATTGCAACTTTATAATATATAAAAATCGATAGAACATTAACTCTATAATAAATAATATATACAAAATCTGCAAGAATTAAAATATATTTAAGCACATTTTACGACCTGGTTGCACCGGACATCCCTGCTAGCTTAGATAAATATTTTTGCAGTTTTAACAAAAGAGCTACAATAATATCAGAGCGTCTCCATTTACACTGAACATCTACAGAATGCCAACATAAATATATTACATATGAATTAGTCCCCTGTGGAATTTCCACAGGGGACTAATTCATATTCCTGCTAGTATAGATTATTTGTTCACTATGAGTTATCTGATTGCTCACTGGCAACAACGCATGGTGTTCCCTGGAATCTGAGTGACAAGTCTCCATAGATTTCCTGTATTTTCCACTTTTTTTAACATTCATTGCGAATCATTTTGCGTTTTCACACTATTTGCCATTGATTTATTTATAAGGAGGAAATAATCCTTGGGAGCATGGTCTCATGACAACGAAACAAATACTACCCTTTACACACCACTCACACTGGATTGAACATTGAAAAATAGTACAAATAACTAGAAGTAATAGCATAGTTTTGACTGACAAGCAGATACCAAATCTCCATTAGTAACAGATAGTATTTTATCTATAATATAAATCTCACCTGTGTGTTTAAATGTATGTTTGTATATCTGCCTAAAACTCGACAGAGGTGACAGATTTTCACAAGATCAGTATCGTTTTGAAGCTCGACCCTAATGAAGGACAACAGATATTGAAAAATTGGCTAAAAACATGAACTCCTTCATCCTTCAACTGGGCACTTTTCTACAAGGAGGGGTGGCTTTTTTTGCCGATATTTTCATCCCCTCTTTTCGATTGACTAGCCTTAATTTAAATCTTTTGACGATGGACAAAACGGCAAAGACATCATGTTTTTTCTTTTCATGCTCTTTTGCTCCTTTGTGGTACAGGTTCAAACCTGCCTGCCTACTACCACTTTTTTTTTTTTTTTTTTTGCTGCTCAACACACACCTCCAAACACCCGGGCAATGCCGGGAACCCAGGCTAGTTTAAAATATGTTTCAGTTTTTATCAAAAAATAGCAATTTAATGATTACTAATTTATTTACCATAAATTTTTGCTTATATATATATATATATATATATATATATATATATATATATATATATATATATATATCATTCTCTCTTTATTTTTGTGCTTCACATGTGAAGGATGATCTGGTGATCTGAAGTTTTTCAATTTTTTGTTTTGTTGTTCTTGTTATTCAACAGTTATGAATTTCAAATTTGAAATGCGTTTCTCATAACAAACTGAGCAAACTTCTTTTTTGCTAAAGGTCATCAGTAGAACAGCTATTAACGCATATCTATTAAATCTGCCCATTTAGCAATAAGAATTCTGTTTCAAACTGGAGTGTGATAGACCAATTGACTGAGCCACTTATAACAATGCTTGGACACATCTAAACAAAAAAAGATTATATATATTCTTCAGTTAATTCGACTACTCAAGACAAAACTACCTGATAGCTTTTCTTTGAGTGTCTTACAATTCGAGCAGTGAATCTAAGAATCGTTTCTGGGAACTTCTTAATTATATTGAATGAATTCAAAGCTTTTGGAATCTCAGCAGTAAAAGACTAAAGGTCATCAGTTACTAACCAAACCTGGTTTATATTACAAGGTGGAACTATAAATTTGTTGTCCTAAAGAAAACAACACTACAGCTTTATTTAAAAACTTTTACTGAAAAAATCAATTCAGGTAACTTGATTATGTGGTAGAGCTTAAATCTATTCAATATAGCCGCCTTCAGCCAATCACCACCCTCATATAGGTCCAGAACTGGTGTAACCCCTACAGGGCAGCTCAGGTGCATAGGCTCGTGGTTGAGATGAACCTGTAGCCGATACCTGTGGCGTCACCTGTGTTTTCGTCTAGTGGTCGTCTTCGTCGTCATCGTCGGTCGCTCTCCGGTTCTGCTTTCAAATCAGCTTCCAAACGTCACCTGGGCTATCGGAGAAATATATTGCATTCACAACGGCGTTTCCCATTAAAGAAAAGAAAGTCAAAACTTAATTGGTTTTTCTTAACATAGAATTGATTATTGTCTTCGACTTTACAAATAATAGTTACATACTGGCCTAGTCATGCAACTTAGGGGGCTGGCAGTTTTCTTTCCTTTACCAAGTTCTCCGTTCTTCATCTACCGTCAGTCCACGGGAAGGGATAAGCTGCCAGAGTGAAAAGAAGACCCCGATTAGCCAAGTGTCTCGTTTTTATCAAATCAGTAATTCTTCCTTCTTCCCTTTTTGGAGTTATTCTTTCTTTTCCTCTCCCTCTTTTTTTTTATCCTATAAATTTCTACTCTTCCTCTCGAACTTATCTCTACCCAATTTTAACCCTCATTTACACTGAGGTGTTTCTACTTATTATCAAATTAGGGGTGATTAGTTACCCCAGTCGAACAACGCTCGGCGGGCGACCCTCACCCCCGACCCCCACCCCAAGCTGTCAGCTAAGATAAGTGGGTCTCTTCATATCGCTCAACAAAGGTTTTAAAAACAACCTTTTCGTTGTTAACAGATATATAACGACAATGAGATAAAAACAATTATTTGTTTTTTCTCTTTCTGACAAAATCCCATAGATATTTCTGTTTAAAACAACATCAAACCATCATCATCATCATCATTAGAATTCAGCCGTGCGAATTCCTCTGAATTCGTGTTGACTAGCAAGGTCACTCGGCATCGCTCAGTCCCCATCGGGTCGCATCTCGCTCCCTACCTGTTTTGTCCTTTACTTTGTAAATGACACCCGAGCCCCAACCCCATGCTCAGACGGTCCATAACAGGAATATTTAAGTTTTCAGATCAATTGTCTCTGGTGTGAGAGGGAGGGTGATATAGTGAGAGAGAGAAAAAAACAGTAATAAAACAACCAAAAATCACCATCTGCCAGTCAGCCCCCATACTCTAAAAACAACAAAAAAAAAAAGAATCAAATGAGAATTTAAAGAACCAAAAAAAAAGATAATTGTTCACTCGAAAGTCCAAGAGTCTTCATATATATGTCAGCTAAACATCAACAATTGTTCTCTTTTTTTTTTTTTTTCGTCCCCTCCCCTTCTCTGTGTTTGTGTATGTGCATGTATGTGTATTTTTTGATGGGAGAAATGACAATTCAATTAGGGACTATGCATGCAATGAAAATGTCTTTCAGGTCACTACAAAAATGAGGTCTCTCCCACCTCTTACATTTATGCGACATTCTCCTCGTCTTTCTGGTATGTCCCGTTTTCTTCTTCTTTTTTTTTTATTTCCTGACAATGTCCAACCTTAACAGCAGGTGCCATTGTTTCGGCTACCATCTCGGATATCTCTTTTCAAGGTGGCGTTCCCACCTGGGCCTCGGTCTCCTCTATCAGAGACTGCAGCTCTTGTACTCTGTCTTGATCTAGACATGGTGCACTCATTGGCATCCCCTCTTCACTCAGGTGCTCGTATTGTCCGTGTCTTAGTTTTACCCCACCTTTTTCTATATTTTATCCCAGGCCACTATGTTAACCATATCCTTACTCCCTCTTAGGTTCTGTTCACCTAGAGGACATAGTTCTCTGAGCCTCTTCCCTTCCGACAGTGTGACGCACCCCCAGTGCAACATAATACTGCACTACCTATCCAGCGAGGTCCAGAGGCCACCCTAAATCATACAGTAGCTCAACCTGTATTTTCAACAATACGTCTCTCAACCCTCCCGGGGCCACTATGCTGGGGTGACAGGTTTCCTGATGACAGCACATCTAACTGCACACATACACGTTCCGAGATTAATATTAGCGACTGTCCCGCCGGCCACGGCCAACAATTTAAAATATGTCTACACTAGATAGTCCAGTTCTTACAGTCCTGTCATTATGACGTCAATTATATTAGTTACTTCTCCTCTAAATATCTGCACCTGGAAAATAATCCTCTCAACTGGCCCTAACCGTGGTCACCTCCACCCTGGTGACATTTGGCACAGACTCACTATTTTCGCCAACGGTGCCAGCACTTTCGGATCGCTGTCTATCGTTTTTAATTTCTCCTAATTGCTTTTACCTCCCTCGGACACTGTCCCAAATAATACATCGAGAGCTTTTCCCTCTATGGGTAGCACGGACATTTCCTGCCACGAGAAGGATGAGAATTCGGCCTTAGTCGTATGTCCCTTCATAACCTCTCTTCTTTTTTTCCGCTGAGGAGATATCTCATCCTTTTTTCCGCTGAGGAGATATCTCCTTGCCTGCTCGGTCCAACCACATGTCACCGGACCAACTTGGCTTCCTAATCGTGGGTGCAACTCTGCTCCATGGCAATATCACCACCGCCTACTCAGGCTGCCACATCCCTCCTCGGTGGATTGCCCTAATGGAATCCAATCCTATCCACACTGCAACGACCGAAGTCAGCAAAACGAAACGGAGTAAATGTGGTGCTCTGGTGGCTGCAAGGACCCGAACCAAGCATGTTGTGGTCAAGTCGCATCTCCACAGCGATTCATCTATCTCTGAGTGCTTCGAGGTCAGTCTACCTCACTGTCACACAGTCAAAATTCGAATTGCTCTCAGTACCGTCGGTTTCGAATCCGACTGACGTGCTGAAAATGTCTACGTCAATAGCTACCTTACAGTGGAGCGATCGAAAGAACAGATAACATTGAGAACACGATATCTCTATTTCTTTTGTATCCGCCTTTAAAAATATCGGTACAACACTGGTACTGTCAGTTTCGACCTTCTTTCAGGCCGAGTATATTTTTTTTTCCGTCTCCCACTAGCTTTCGTTTAACACTCGCATTTATAATTCATCTTGGGGCCAGTTTTCCTTTATTTTTTCTAAAAGCAAAAAGTCAAAACAACGATTCCTTCAGCACCTCAAAAAAACGTCATTGTCGGATGCTATTTCTCATATACTATCGACCGCTGTTCAACGTTCGGTAACCGTCTTTCCCTTTTGTTTCCCTGCCGTGAATCATAACCGGGCCGACAGTTCTACCTCCCGGAGGATCAATGAAATTTGTATTTCCTTTCCCACGTTTATTCACCCATTTTTTTTTTTTTTTTTAACCACATTTGTAGGCTATTTAATCGGTAGCCTAAATGCTCCCTACCGCCTTCAAGCGATTCAATTACTTAAGCCTCCTCCCAAAAGTAAGTGCCGATAACATCACGTGGTGCTCTTGACAGTCCAAGCTGCTTCCCCACGATTTATTTATTACAGTTTTCTTTCAACTGGGAAAATCTCAGGCCAAGCCTTTCTTATTCGACAGTTTAAATCCCTCCAAGACACTTTCGCTCAATACGCGACTTTCTCGTGCTATATTACTCTCTCCATTTGCCAATTTAATCACTGCGAGATACTTCTAAATTACTTATCGCTCTTCTCTGTTATTCACGATGGCCCCCATAGAGCTTTCCGTTTTAGTCCTTAGCCACCCCCAAGGTCGGTCCGTGACACAATCTGCCAATAGTGTGAACACATAGGGCCCCTCCATGAATCCACAGAGAAAACAATTGCGCCACATTTCAACCAGGAGATGTCACTCCAAACTCCAGTCTCTGTCCTACCCACCCCCACTGGTCCTTTATAGAAGAACGTCACACTACTCCTGGGATGGGGAGTCCCTTGCTCCCCTCAACGACAGCCTTGGTTCACTTCTCCCCATTTGCTGGAGCCAGGAGATAGGTATTGGATACTCTTCCTCCCATTCGCTCGACTCCTCAGCTGACTCTGCGGTCAAATGCCGTTCAACTCTCTTTTCTTCACGAGTCGCGACTACTATTCTTGTCCTCCTATAGCTGGTGGAGTGGAACTTATGCCCTGCATTTTCCCGTTCTAACCTTCCGCCCACCTCTATATTTCTAGACTCTATAGGGGTCGTCTCTCTTGTCTTAAACCGTCGCTCGGTGTCGTCCCTATAGTCGTCTGGAACTCTGTCCTCATCTCGCGTTTGACTGCCCCCCGGGATCCTTTATCTTTTTACCCATCTCCTTCATCCAAAACTGGTCACCCTGTTTTAACTGTCTAGTAAACGCTGCCTTTTTTTTCTTCTTGACCTTCCTGATCCTATTCGTCCTATCGGTTGTCGCCTTAGGGACCGTCCCTGATTCTCGAACCACTAGATCTGGAAGAGTTACTCCCTCCTTATTTACGTTATACCTTGCTACCCGGTTGACTTGGGACAGTTTCTCTCCCTGTTCCTTGGTGTTATCCACCTTGCCCATACAGGACCTAACCGTTCTTGGGAGAAGCTTCCTGTTGTGGTCAGCTTTCACAGGAAGAGGGACAGACCTCGTGTCCCCTAGTGGTATCTCCACCCCTCTCACTGTTAGTGTGTCTGGATTAAAACTCAGAGTGGCTCCCCTCGCTCGGAGCCAATCCTTTCCCAGAATCATTTAGTTTCACAGCCCAGATACCACATACAGGGGGAAATTCTCTTTCTCTCCGGCTACTCGTACGGGTAGCCATACCTTCCCTGCCACCGACATCCGGCTACCGTCGGCCTGACTGAGCTCCAGATCCGACGGGTACAACTTTCTCCTCCCTGCTACTGTCCGACAGACGTCCACGTCTATTAAAGATATTAGCACTCTGGTGTCAACCAGAGCCTTCACCTGCATGGCTCCTATCGTCACATTACAGGTGAGTTCTCCCTTTTTGGTGAGTGGAGGGAACTCCTGGGCTTTCCTCTTCCCCCATTTTGGGGTTCTCTCCTGGCACCCCGCTCCCGTGAGCATCGCAACTTGTGACAGTGGTTTCTTTCCAACCCTACCTGTCTGCCCTACCTCTCTTTCTCTACAGGTTCGCCGGGGGGGGGGGTTTGATTCCTTCTCTCCAGAGGATCTTTCACACTCGAGTGACTTTTCCTCCAGTCAGGACAGTCCTTCCTAATATGTCCCCGGTCTCCATACCGCCAGCACCTGTGGGACTGGTGGCTGTGGGAGAAGTGGCCATTTTTGCCCTTTCTCTGACACGCATTCAGCCCACTCTGACTCTCCCCTTCTGTCGAGGTGTCTTCTCATAGACAGTGGGGCACATACTTGACCGATATAAAAATAAAAAGTGGAAAAAAATATAACAAAAAAAAAGGAAATAAAAAAATAAGAGGAAATAAGTTTATAAACAATACAATGGATAGAAAGTTGTTCACAAAGAAACACAAAAAAAACTAAAATAGAATTATCGGTACTCCTGCATTTACCGACCCACAATTTCCATGAAGTTACGCAGGTGTGCCCGCCAGATGATGTAAATAACCAGAAATAGCCGCGCCTTCCTTTACTGTTAAACCACTACAAGCAAATGATAAAATGGTAAACAGAACCTCAGTAACATGCAATATGGTTTCCATTCTGCTAGATCTACAGCTGATGTCCTAACAGTTATATCTCATAGGATTAGTGAATCTCTCAATGGAGGCTTCCTTTTTAGGGTAATTGCCCTTGACATATCAAAGGGTATGGCATAAAGGTCTACTTAACAAAATCTTCAACTACAATATAACTGGAAATGTCTTTTCAATTATTAAATCATTTCTCACTGATAGATTTATAAGAATAGTGGTTGATGGGCAGAAATCAGAAGCTCAGAGTATTAATGCTGGAGTCCCTCAGGGGTTCATCCTGGGCCCAACTCTCTTCCTGATCTCCATAAATGATCTCTGAAATCACATTCTAAAATCATTTGTAGACATTTATGCTGACGACACTGCAATCTATGACAACACTTCAAAGGCCGTAAACAACCAAGTTCTCTCTGATTCTCTCTCCTTTGATCTTGATCATGTGGTACAATGGGGAAAGATGTGGCTGGTTAATTTTAGTGCATCTAAAACCAAGCTTCTATCTTTCCATCATCAACGCTCTGATTCCCGTCTGGCATCAATTGAAATGAATGACTCTTATCTCTTTTGACAAACTTCTAGGCTTGACCTTTACTCCTGATCTGAGATGGAACACGTACATCAAATCTGTTGCTAAAAAATGTTGGAAAAATGGTGGGATCGTTCTACCGTTCCAGTTGATATCTCACTGCTGATGCAATTCTCTACCTGTATAAGAGCCAAGTATGTCCCAGGATGAAGTACTGTTGCCACATCTGGACAGGAACTGCTAGAAGCAGCTTATCTTGCTTTAACTGAGTTCAACATAGACTTTGTAGCCTAGTGGGGGATGCCCTTTTCTCTTCCCTTCAACCACTTTCCCACAGAAGAGATGTTGCGAAACTGTCTCTGCTTTATCGTTATTTTCATGTGCTCCAATCTATGGTCCTCCCTAGCCTAACTTTCATGAAAAACACTCGTCTATCTGAAACCACTATCAATAATTTCCACCACTCTTTATCAGTTTCTAATTCTAAACGTAGATTCCATGAAACAAGTATCTTTCTCAGAACTGCACGCCCTGTGGAACTTGGTTTCGTTTTCCTGCTTTCCAGCTGACAACAATATAGTCATCCTTCAAGTCCAACATAAACAAATTCTTGATGAACCGTCCCCTTAAGTAATCCAATTTACCAAATTCCCACCACTAACGATTACTACGATATTTTCCCATTGACTACTGTACATTCATTAATTCTTAATCTCGAGTGGCCTCCGGGCCTTGATAAGTGGCGACTCCTTTGTCAAAAAAAAAAAGAAAAAAAAAAAAGAAAGAAAAGCATGGAAATACAAAAAAAAAAAAATAATAATAATAAAAATAAAAATAAATAAATAAATAAAATAAAATAAATAACCAGTTTGTGTTTTAGAACGATTTCCATGCAAAAAAAAAAAAAAAAAAAAAGAAATGCTTCCAAACCTATCATATATATCAATAAATCGTATCCTCGATAAACTGTACATGAAAAGATAGTTATGTCTGCTGTGTCTCTACATAAACTCTATATCCACGCAACATTATGGTCAGTATTTGAACTTTCAGATGTTCCATAAACCTATTTTTCATGTTTTGTTTTACACTAAAAACTAATCGATGTTTGGAAATCTTAAAAATAAAAGTGAAAATTTAAAATAATTTATTTTAAAAGAAATGAAAATATTCAATCGTTTGTAAAATTATTAAATGTTTTTATTTATGCTAAAATAAATTTATGCTAAAATAAATTTATGCCAAAATAAATTATCTAAAATTTTTCTCGCTTATTTTTATGATAAATTTGTAATTTTCCAAATGAAATCATAAATTACATGTTTGAAAAAAAAAAAAAAAAAAATCCAATTATTCGGTAGCTTTAATTTTGAAGTCGTTTTTACTAAAAAATTACTTGTGTTCCATATTTAGATTTTCTCATTATGTTGAATATCTTAATTAAATCTTCTAATCGTCTTTCCTTTACTTTACTATCTATCAAAGGTAGTTATTATTCAAAAAGTATGCAAGTGAAGCAAGCATATGAACCCCAAATGAGGATCCTTGAACAGGTTCACCAACGATGCTTGAGACAACTAATAGGTGTCAAATGGAGACGAGGGAAATTGACTAAAAAGTGAAGGCACGAACAATCACGTCTGCCAGTTAAAAAAAAAAAAAAAAAAAAAAAAAAAAAAAAATTTCTGGCAAAGACAAAAACCACAAATTAACAGATCTAAACCCTTGGTCCAAGGGAGGTAACTCTTTCCTTATATTTTAATAAACATTTCGTACCATATCGTCCGACTTCATAGAATGTCCTCTATCATTTTCTATTGTATGGCTTGTGATTTAATGCCATTTTTCTGTTTGAGATTACTTGCAGTAAATTTTCTATTACGATTTATTAAAGAATGAGTTAGTGAGTTAGGTTTAGAATTTGCAAACATAATGATATTCACTTGAATAACGTCCTATAGTATGAAGGAAGTTCTATTAGGTATCCTGGTATATATATAAATTAATATTTTCCAGAGGTAAAGTGACCAATGAAGTTTAGTGAGGTTAAGAAAAGAGTGCTCAATGCCATTGTAGAGCAAGATATACTTCGTATTGTTTTTACATAAGCAATATATATATACTATTTCTCACGGTTAAGGTTGGCCGAGATGATTTGTTCCTTGCTAATGGAGTCAAAGATGACTTCATTGCCAGGTTCAAATCTCCTGACTAGCAGTAATTATGTAACCCTGTACTGATGATTCCCGAAAGGATGAAACACTAGTGTCTGTAGGTATTTAATAATTTAATAATTATTATAGTAAATATTTATATCAGCCTCTTTAAGAACTCGATTCTTATCATTGAGCACTTAACAGTTAAAATAAAGTTGGTCACTTTAGCTCGCATGCACGGATCATGATGTTATGATCATTAGATCACTCTGACAGACGTTAAGACATTTAAAAATAAATGTTTAAGTTTCAACAATATTTCTCGGGGTTACGGTTGGCTGAGATGATTTGTTCATTGTAAATGGGGTCAGAGATGACTTCGTTGCCGATTTCAAATCTCCCTACCAGCAGTAATCGTGTCACCCTGCACTGATGATTACCAAAAGGGTGAAACACGAATGCCTGTAGGTATTTTAAAATTGTTATAGTAAATAATATATATATATATATATCTATATATATATATATATATATATATATATATATACACACACACACACACACATATATATATATATATATATATATATATATATATATATATATATATATAAAATAAAAAATATTTATGTCTCGGTAGTAGAGTGAAAAGCATATCTTATTTTTCTTTTATTATTATTGGAATCTTTTCCTTTTTTTCCCTTATACATCTTTTTGTGAATTATTCCATGGATTTCTGCCTTTGGATTATTTTGGACCATCTTCCAATTACGGGATTTCCTTGGATTTTACTTGTGCAAATGGAAATTCAATTAACTTTCTTGAAGTTATATATTTGGATTTTACCGTCACTGGATTATTTATCTTCCACCAGGAATATATATAGATACACACACACACACACACACACACACACACACACACACACACACACACACACACACACACACACACATATATTTATTATTATTATTTTGGAGCTTCTACACTATTAGGACGAAATTTTGTAGTCGATAAATGGAGTTTTAGATAAAAAACAATGGTTACAACTGATATTTTGTCAATTCTAATAAATTACAATGGTAGCTTCCAAATTATGCAGTTAAAACTACTCGAATATTACTGAATTATTAAAAAAATAAACAACTTTGATCGTGTTAGCAAGTGAAAAATTGCGGCCATCTTATTTAAATCGAAGCGGAAAATTACCTCCCCTTTGACCTCTCCTGTGTTTTACGATCAAATTCTATTTTTTTTTCATTTTCTTTAATGAATAATTTTCTAACTTATCAATTTTCGTAAGTTTTTGATATAATCATCTTAAAAATACAAGGAATTCGTATATACCGTTGTTTTCATGTGAAATTTCGTCCTAATAGTGTAGAAGTGACATTTCTTTTTGTCTACATTGATTTTTTTTATTACATTAATTTTCACTTTTCTCATTTGTTTTATGATAAATTTTTAAAATACACATATTTGAAAAAATCCAATCGTTTGATAGCTTTAGTTCGGGAAATCTTTCTTGCTAATAAATTACCAGTGCAAAAAAAAAAAAAAAAAAAGAAAAAGAAAAAAAAGATATTAAAATTTAATTCAACTATTATTAAACGATTGCTGTTCTGACAAAATGTTTAATTTTGAAAGCATCTAAAAGTGTAGAATCCACCCGATCTAAGGGAGATAATTACCTAAGGGAAGTAACTTATCATTTTGAAAACGCTTAATTTTTTAATTTTTTTTTTGCTATTGTAATGTTTAGATTTCATGTGAATAGATTGTAGCTTCTGATAGAGAACAAGTGACAGCAAGTTTATTTATTGATCCATCACCTTCGAAATATTATATTGGATTTATTTCCTGACTGACGTAAATGAACACTTAAAATTAAGATGTTTAAAATTCAACGTTATTTCAAGCAGTTAATGGTAGCCGAATGGATTAGGTCTCGTCTCCGCTAATCGAGCCAGAGATGTCTCGTGATACGGGGTTCGGATCGTTCGACTGGTAGTAATCGTGACACCCTGCACTGAAGATTCCCGAAAGGATGAAACACTAGTGTCTGTAGGTATTTAATTATTATAGTAGAAAATAAATAAATATATATATATATATTTATATATATATATATATATATATATATATATATATATATATATATATATATATATATATTAAAATTGTAAATCAATGAATTTCAAAAACTCTCATTGAAATGAAATGAAGTGGTTGAGTTTCATATCAAAGAATTTTTATTATTCTAAGCAAGACAAAGAATGCTTTAGAAAATTAATCTCCTTCTTAACCTATAGGGGTTCGATGTCTACCATCTCATCAGAGGAGAGAAAATATTAGCAAATAGTTATAAAGGTATGCACCCTATTTGCTAAAGTCAGTGAGACATGGAAAGTCAAAGTGAAAATAATACATTTATCAGAAGTCCTGTAGCAAATACTCCTGCTACAGGACTTCTGATAAATGTATTATTACATCGGCTAGTAGTAAATAAAAAGACAAAGATATTTCAGTTAATAATTACATTTTCAATCGATATTAGGCAGACGATGAAACATGAAATTTCCATGTCTCACTGACTTTAGCAAATAGGGTGCATACCTTTATAACTATTTGCTAATATTTTCTCTCCTCTGATGAGATGGTAGACATCGAAACCCTATAGGTTAAGGAGATTAATTTTCTAAAGCATTCTTTGTCTTGCTTAGAATAATAAAAATTCTTTGATATGAAACTCAACCACTTCATTTCATTTCAATGAGAGTTTTTTGAAATTCATTGATTTACAATTTTAATTTATTTGCTCTATTTTGCATATCGAGCAATTCTTGGGATAACTTATAGAATATTGCTGCCAGTAATATTTTGTAAACCTACAATCTCACGTTTACATAACCACTGATTGTTAAATAAAAAACTATTCCGAAGTATATATATATATATATACCTTTTTAAATAAAGATTTTCCAAACGTGTTACAAGTCTACAAAATTGTGTTTGCCAAAATATCAACTAATTTTTCTGTTTCATCGTCTGCCTAATATCGATTGAAAATGTAATTATTAACTGAAATATCTTTGTCTTTTTATTTACTACTAGCCGATGTACCCGTTTACAGCAGGCACTAAGTGTATCAGAATTTTTGGGGAATTTTTGACACCCCTAACACGAAACTGCGAATAAAATATAAGAAACTCGTAATTTATCTTTTAAAAGTGGGTTGTTTATTTTCTTTATGGATTATAGAAATATTATTTTTTAATTAAAAAAAACAAACAAAAAAACAGTAATGAAATCAATTGATTTTTACGAGTTAAGTATTTTTCAATTTTTAAACTTTAAAAATCTATCAAAATTTTTCTATTGATTCAAATTTTACGCTACTTTCAGGGTCAATGTGAAATGTTATGCTCTTTCCAATAAACCGAATATACTATTTTAGACAAACGTTTTTTTTTAAAATTCACGCCCCCATTTTGAAATGTCAATTAAAAAGTAAATAATTAATTTACTCACCAAAATTTTATATATCACAAATTGAGGATAAAAGATCAATAAATAATATAATAAAATTTAAAACAAAATAAAAAAAGAATTGTTTTTTTTAGAAATTTACCTGTAAAATCCGAAGTTTAAAACCTTTTTTTAAACCACGTTTTTTTTTTTTTTTTTTTAAATGAAACCTTGGTCTTTGCTCCTTTAATTGAAAAAAAGAAAAAGAAATAGGGTTTGAATTACATTTTTCGAGTAGTTATAAGCTTGGAAAGACAGGGGGTCGAATTAATTCACGACCCCCCCCCATTTTGAAATGTCTATTAAAAAGTAAATAATTAATTACTCACCAAAGTTTTCTGTATCACAAATTGAAGATAAAAGATCAATAAATAATATATTCAAATTTAAACCAAAAATGTAGTGTTTTTTTTTTTTAGAAATTTACCTGTAAAGTCCAAAGTTTAAAACCTTTTTTTTTAAAAAAAAAACACTTCTTTTTTTTTTTTTTTAATGAAACCTTGGTCCCTGTTCCTTTAATTGAAAAAAAAAATTAGGGTTTAAAATACATTTTTCGAGTAGTTATAAGCTTGGAAAGACAGGGGGTCGAATTATTCAATATATTTCACGCATTCGTAAGGTCAGTTTCTGACACACTTAAACAGGCACTGAGTTAAAACTATAATAATAATAATAATAATAATAATAATGATAATAATCAAAAAGCAATATATAAATCTTAAACATTTTTATTGCCAACAAGTAAGCAAAAAGACGTGCAGATTTCAAATGAGTTTAGTCAAAACACTTACACTATGCACACAAATCTTGCTATATTTAGTCAGGTCACAATTTTACCATACGCTCTTTTCCGACATTCCAAAAGCCATATAAGCTTCAAACTTTTATAGGTAGAGAATTGCATCAGCAGTGAGGATCCCACCATTTTTCCAGCTACCTTGGCAACAGATTTGATATATGTGTTCCATTCCAGAAGCTTGTCAAAATATGAAGACTCCCCAAGACGAAAACCAAGCTTTAAGCACACAGTGAGCTATTCAGTTTAATGGAGAGAGCTTGAATGCCTAATAAATATTATCCTTGAGTGTCTAAGGTATCTCTATACAGGGGGTTTGTAAAAGGTTCTGACATGAGGGTACTTCTAATTGGAATTAACTCCTGACTAAATATTAAAAAACATGGTGTGTTGTCTCCTCATATGATTCAGCACGCTCCTCAGGTTGCGAATGGGGATTTATAGAGGGCAGCTTCTAATATAAAACAAGAAGCCATGGACAATGAGGAATTGACAAATAGAAAATGAGTAAAAATAAACCTGCAAGTTGGCACCCAGAATAAAAAGGGCTCCTCAACTCGTTTATACACTAGGCGGGAGGAGATAAGTAATGGTGTAAACCCTCTCTCCTTTGGAAGTGGCACGATAGTCATGCAGAGAGTCAAACAGGGTGAGCCATCAGGCCTTGATAAAAAAGGTTCTGACCCCCTATCACCACTAATTCTAGCAACCAAAAAAAGCACAACATTAGTCACAACATGGTCAGTTGCAGAAAAGAAGGGCCTATTGTTTTGCTACTCCTATTCAAAGTTTGAGAAGTGGAAAAAAAAAACAGAATAGAAAAGTAAAGATAAAAAAAAACTAACCTCCCAGATTTGTTAACCACTCCAAATATTATGCCATAAACCAAGGTATTAACCTAAGTGTATGGTGTTCCAGGTGTAAGAAGGAGAGAAGAAAGTGGACTTTCGGCTGCTTCGTAACTCTTACTTCCCTTATTTTGTTTTTATTTTGTTACATTGTAGTTTGACTCCAAGTATATACAAGTTAGAAAGCATTTCATCCAAGGCATGAAAATGGTTAAACAAGATGTTTTTACTATAGGCTTTAAAAATAAAGGTACAAGATTCAATTTGAAATTTATTTATCTTCAAAGTGCACTTTTATAAATTTTACAAAGTATAATATAAAAATTTAATTTAAATTGAATCAAAAAATTACCTTGGGTTTATTTTTTTTTTTTTAATTTTTATTTTTTTTTACACAGTGATCACCACTTATCAAGGCCCGGAAGCCACTCAAGGATAAGGGTTATTGCAAGTACATTACGTTAGTGAGGAGATTTGACGAAGTGTTTAATTAGGGGGGCGGTTCATTAGGAATTTGTTAACATTAGACTTGAAGACATCCAAGTTGTAGTCCGGAGGGAAGCAGGCAGACGGAACAGAGTTCCACAGGCGTGCAGTTCTAAGAAAGAAGCTTTGTTCATGAAATCCGCGTTTTGATTTAGGCACAGATATAGAGTGGGGGAAATTTTTCACAGTGGATTCAGCTAGACGGGTGTTTTTCGTGAAAGATTGGCGAGGGGGGACCAGGGATTGGAGTTCAGACGAGCACCTGCCATGAAAATAACGATAAAACAAGGATAGGCTCGCAACGTCTCTTCTGTGGGAGAGGGGTTGCAGGGTAGAGAAAAGGGTATCCCCCACTAAACCACGAAGTCTATTTTGTACTCTGTCAAGGCATTATAGGCTGTTTTTGGCAGCTCCTGCCCAGATATGGCAACAGTATTCCATCCTTGGCCGTACTTGGCTTTTATATAGATAGAGAATTGCATCAGTAGTGAGATATCTTCTGGAGCGGTAGAAGGATCCCACCATCTTTCCAGCGACCTTGGCAACAGACTTGATGTACGTGTTCCACCCCAGACCAGGAGTAAAGGTCAAACCCAGAAGCTTGTCAAAACACGGGGCCTCACCCAGACGAGAGCCATCCATCACAATTGATGCCAGCTGGGGATCAGAGCGTTGATGATGTAAGGATAGGAGTTTGGTTTTGGATGCATTAAAGGTAACTAGCCACATCTTCCCCCACTGAACCACGCGCTCGAGATCAGAGGAGAGAGAATCCGAGAGAACTTCGTCATTTACAGCCTTTGATGTGTTGCCGTAGATGGTCGTGTCATCAGCATAGATGTCAACGAATGATTTAAGTATGTGTTTTGGGAGGTCATTGATGTAGATCAGGAAGAGAGTTGGGCCCAGGATTGACCTGTAATATACATTCTGCTGCACTTAAAAAAATCATTGAAAATTTTATATCTATATCATTAATTGCAAGATAAAAGATAATGTTTTTAAATTGCCCCGAAACAAGTGGTGACCCCGACATGATACTTGAAACAGGTAAACAGCTGACAGAGAAGATGGCTGAAAATACAGATGAGCCCGACATGATCCTAAGACACATGCAGAAAGGAACAGTAGGCGAAGAAGATGACAATAAAGCCCACATCATACTTGGATGCAGACCGCAGCTGTTTGAAGATGACATTCCACCCAGACTTGACCAACCAACCATGGTCAAACAGTTCAACCAACTCAGCACAAAAACCAGCACTGAGCTTTTGAGTTCCGTTTTCAATGTGCGAGTCATCCTGATATTATATCTATCTATACTTCTATAAATTTGCGTCTTTTTGTGTATCAATGTTCATTAAATTTTTTTATTTATTTATTATAAAGGAAAATACAACTTTGTTATGTATGCGTCGTGGAATTGCATTCATCTGCAAAAGATCTAGTTAATTTGAATATTCCTAAAATGCATTTTAAAAATTCATTTTAATTAATTCCCTATTAGTTTTTTTCGGTTTTCTTATGGAATGATCATCTTTAGTTAACTATTACGTGTAATTATATTCATGTAGATATTCTACATGATTTATACTTGCATAATATTTGCATAAAAATGATATAGTAAACACAAACCTCTTTCTATATTTATTTATGTATGCGTATATATATTTGTTTAAAAAAATTTGCCTACCAAACTCCTCTGTCAGTTTTTGGTCTACAGACATGAAACTTAATATATAGGGTATTTTGAACACATATGAAACTTTATATTTGGGTTTAGCTGGGGAAAATTGGTGTAAAAGTGTGAAAATGAAAAAAAATAAAATTTGCCAGGTGAAGGTCAAATGACGGCATTACGAATATGCATGGATATGCAACACAATAACAAACATGTCTTTATAGCTCAGGCATTAATGTCAAAGGAAAAAAGAAATCGTGAACTAAACGTTTTGGTTTCGATTCTTGGTAGTGGCGCATGAGTCATATTTTAAAACTTTTTAAATCATTACTTTATACTGAGTCCAATATAATCTATCTATCTATCTATCTATCTATACTCCTATAAATTCGTTTTTCTTTTGTGTGTATTGATATTCATATTAAAAACCTGCTTTTCTATTTATTTAAAAATAAAATAAAATTTTCTTATATATGGGTTGTGGAAATGCATTCACTAGCAAAAGATCTAGTTAATTTGCATATTCTTTTAAACATTCATTTTAATTAATTCCCTATTAGTTTTTTCGATTTACTTATGGGATGATCATCTTTAGTTAACTATTACGTGTTATTATATTCATGCAGATATTCTACATGATTTATACTTGCATAATATTTACGTCAAATCTTTACAGTAAACAAAAATTGTTTCCATATATATTTATGTATACGTATATATTTTTGTTTAATCTATCTATCTATCTATCTATCTATCTATCTATCTATCTATCTATATATCTATATATATATATATATATATATATATATATATAATCTATAAAAGTGAACGTGTCTGTGTGTCTGCCTGTGTGTCTATGTGTCTGTGTGTCTGTCTGTCTGTGTACATTTCTCTACGCAATAACTCTGTCAATTTTTAGTCTACAGACTCGAAATTTGATATACAGATGTGAGAAAATCAATATGATCGGGGTTCGGCCAGAAATTTCGCTGTTAAGGGGGCCAAAATTCAACGATTTCATCTTTGAGAACTCTACCAAACTCCTCCGACAATTTTAGGTCTACGCACTCGATATTTTAGATCTAGGTTTCTTGGACAGGGATATAACTTAATAACTCGATTTGAACCCCAAACAGTAAATGTTAAGGGGTCATAATAGGGGTCAAAGTTTAAAAAAATGGATCCTTTTTTTTTGCTCAGCATACACCTCCTAACACCCGGGCAACACCGGGCTGAAATGCGAGTATATCTATAAAAGTGAATGTGTCTGTATGTCTGTCTGTGTGCCAGTCTGTGTACATTTCCCTACGCAATAACTCTGCCAATTTTTAGTCTACAGACTCGAAATTTGATATACAGGGTACTGAGATTTAGAAAAATCGATGTGATCGGTTTCAGCCAGAAATTTGGCGATTAAGGGGCCAAAGTTCAACGATTTGACCTTAGAGAACTCTACCAAACCCCTCCGACGATTTTGGGTCTAAACACTTGAAATTTTAGATATAGGTTCCTTGGACATGGATCTAATTTAATAACTTAATTTGAGCACAAAACAATAAATGTTAATGGGCTATAATAGGGGTCAAAATTAAAAAAAATGACCGCTTTTTTGTTTTTTTGCTCAACATACACCTCCAAACATCCGGGCAATGCCAGGCTGAAATGCTAGTATAATAATAAATACGAAATCTGCATTAATCAAAATATCATATTTAAGCATATTTTATGATCGGGCAATGTCGGGTAGCCTGCTAGTAACTGTTAATAGAATATCCGCTCTTAGCTTTACCTAAAAGTTAGGACTTATGTTGGCAACAGCAGCCAGACAAACTGTCAAACCTGTACCGTCACCTTGCCATAACTAGTTTAGCTTAAACTAGTCATATGAAACTAAGTGACAAGCAAGTGTGCCCAGGTTTGTCAGATAAAGAGAGAGAAAAGGACGGCGTTCATTATCCTGGTCATGAAACAAAGCCAAGCAATGATGCTCCCCACGCGCCTGACAAACCGATAAAGAAGGAGTGCAAGCCGAGCAATAGACTCCGCTTATCCCAACGCTCAAACTCATCAGGCTGGCATTCACAGGCAACCTGAATTAATATAAATACATAGAAGATATTGACAAGTCTGCTTCAAAGCAAATGAGATCACTCTATCGATCTATCAGGTTGACGAGAAAATTCTTGCGGTTTTTCTATTAAATTCAGATCGACATATCTCGACTCAAACAAAAAAATATTGATCGAAATAAGCACCGTCAGAATTAACACACTTTTGCCAACACAAAACAAGTGTATTCATGTCAGTAACATAAGAAGCTTGTGTTCTGGTGGCGATGAAGTTGCTGAAGGCGCTTTTGATATCGTTTAGGTTTATGAAGAATTTCACGTGCAGAAAGTTGTTGAGATGTTTGAAAAAGTGGTAGTCAGTTGGTGAGAGGTCTGGAGAGTGTAGCGGATGGATCAGAGTTTTGTAGCCTAATCCGTTCAATTTCTGCAGGGTAGGTTTAGCATGCAATCGAGCACTGTCGTGGAGCAGAATTGGGCCTTTTTTGTTGACTAATGCTGAGTGTTATTGTCGAAGTTTCTGATGCATTTCATCTATTTGTTGACAGTACTTCTTCACCGTAATGGTATCGCCTGCATTCAAAAACCTGTTAAGGATGAGACCTTTTGCTGACCATCAAAGGGTCAACATGACCTTCTTTTGGTGCAACTCTGACTTCGGGAAGTGTCGTGAAGCTTCAATGATGTCTAACCATTGAGCTGATCATTGCCGACTTTTGTAAAGAAACTCATTTTCCATCGCAAGTCACAACCCGGTCGAGAAACGGGTCGTTCTTGTTGCATAAAAGAGGGGAAGAGGACACTTTATAACAGCGTTTCTTTTGGTTTTCGTTCAATTCGTGGGGCACCCATTTATCAAGTTTTTTGTCTTTCAAATGTCTCTCTCAAGTGGTTGGAAATCATTGTATGCATTCCATCTAATTCAGAAGGAAGTTATGCGTGGATTGGCTTGTAAAGGCACAGAGGCCATTCGAGGATAAGGGTGTACAGTATTTAATTGGACAATATAGTAATCGCTAGTAATGGAAATTCGGTAAACTTGTTAACTTAAGTGGAACGGCTCATCAAGAACTTGTTTTCGTTGGACTTGAAGACAACAATATTGTAGTCAGCTGGAAAGCAGGCAAACGGAAGACAGTTACACAGGCGTGCAGTTCTAAGAAACTTTGTTCATGGAATCTAGGTTTAGGTTTAGGCACAGATAAAAATTGGGGGAAATTATTGATAGTGTTTTCAGCTAGACAAGTGCTTCTCGTGAAAGTTTGGCAAGGAGGAACCATAGATTTGAGGTCAGACGAGCACTTGCCATGAAAATAACGATAAAGCAGAGACAGGCTCGCAACATCTCTTCTGTGAGAAAGAGATTGCAGGGAAGAGAAAAGGACATCCCCTACGAGGCTACGAAGTCTATTTTGAACTCTATCAACGCAAGATAAGTCCTTTCTAGAAGCTCCTACCCAGATGTGGCAACAGTACTCCATCCTTTGACATACCTGCCTTTTATATAGGTAGAGAATTCCATCAGTAGTGAGATATCTACTGGATCGATAGAAGGATCCCACCATTTTTCAAGCGACTTTGGCAACAGATTTGATGTATATGTTCAATTTCAGATCAGGAGTAAAGGTTAAGACCAGAAAATTATCAAAACATGAAGTCTCCCCAAGACGAGAGCCATTCATTTCAATTAGTGCCAGATGGGGATATATACATATCTTTTCTATTTTACAATTTAAGTTAAGGTTTCTTGTTTATTTTTCACTGCTATATAGCTAAATCCTCTTCTGTAATTGTTAATTTTCCAGCGGTAAATTGTCTTATGCAAGGGATAAATTGGCGAGGAGTTTACCTTAGTATTATCATTAATTAAAACAGTATTTTTTCTTCGTTTATAAAATACTCGAAATATAGTGACTTTTTTTTTTAAAAGAGAAGTCATTTTAAGACGCCCTTAACCTTTAATAGAGGTTATTATTTCTACATAAACGAGTGGTTTTCTGGCAGGTGTCGTCCAGTGAGAGAATAGATGTGGGTGTGTATTATACGTGCCCGTTCCACTCATCGATATTCTTCCTGTTTCAGTACAGGAGGAGGATTAACCATCTTGGCAGAAAAAGGCCGCTCACTATGTCTCTCGAGAACTGAGGAATTTGGCAAGGTGCCCAAGAAAGAGAAAATGACTGTGTGCGTGTGTCTGTGAGTGTGCACGCGCTCGCGCGTGTGTATGTGTGTGTGTGTGTGTGTGTGTGTGTGTGAGTGAGATGGTATTCGTACGATTTCTACATTTTCTTGTACGCGCTTACGACAGGTGCTAACCTAATTCCTAAAATGTGGAGAGATACCCCCTCTGCCTTTACACATCAACGAGGAAGGCGTGTGAAAGCGTAAGAAGAAAATATATTTGTTGCTATAAATAATCAAAGAATTGTTAATATATATATATATATATATATATATATATATATATATATATATAGTCATCCACATACAGTACTGTTTCGCTGTTTCACAGCTCATCAGTGCGGCTAGACAGGCAACTACCTCAAGCCAGGATTGAAACCCGACCGATATATATATATATATATATATATATATATATATATATATATATATATATATATATATATATATATATATATATACATATATATATACATATATATATGTATATACATATATATATATATATATATATATATATGTATATATACATGCTCATTTAGTACATATAGACATAGTCCATAAATGTATTTACTATCTACCTCTCTCTCTCCCCCCCCTCTCTCTCTCTCTCTCACACACACACACACACACAGACATATATATATATATTTCCCGATTCCGATACAATTACCGAATCCATTCTAAATTTCCGATTCCGATTCTTTTCAACTTTATAAATATTTAATTAAAGATTCGTTGTTTTATTTTTGTAAGTTTCAAAATTTAAAATTATTACATAAGCCCCGCTAATTTTCGCGTATATTTTTTTCTGGAACGTTTTCCTTGTAGTTGATTGAAAATTGTAAGACAACAAAAGATTTATTCTGATTTAAAACAAGCCAGATCAGATTGTATCAGCTCGTTGGTAGTGTACAACAAGCTACATGCTTCTTGAAAGTGTTCATAAACAGTTGGATATAGTCGACAATTGGAAGGTAAAATAAGAAAACGATGTAAGAACAAAATATTTAACAACGCCCCCTCCCGTTTTTACGAACGAATTTCTAAATAATAATGTTACTATTTAGAAAACCATTTTTAACACGGAAAGGGCGTGGGTTTTGTTAAATATTATGTGCCTTCTCTCTACGAATGAAGTGAAAATTTTATTTTATAAAAATTGGTGGGTTATTAAATTGATTTGCTTTGCTGTAAAAAACAAAAAACCAAAACCAAAATCGAGATGCAAATAATAATAATAATAATAATAATAATAATAATAATAATAATAATAATAATAATAATAATAATAATAACTAGTGAGACCTGTGGAAATTCCACAGGGGACTCTTTCATATGTAATATATTGATGTTGGCATTTTTGTGGATGTTCAGCGTAAATGAAAACACCCTGATACTATTGTAGTTCTTTTGTTAAAACTGCAAAAGTATATATCAAAGCTAGCAAGGACGCCCGGCATAGCCTGGTCGTAAAATATGCTTGAATATGATATTTTAATTTATGCAGATTTCGTATACATTACTATAAGAGTCAATTTTCGATCCATTCTTATATATTATAAACTTGTGATTTCAAAAATAAAAATATATCCATATGGCTTGTGTGCATCCGTTTGAATCGAAACCGAAACCAATACTTATGCAGAAAAAAAAAGAATGTATGTATATCTAACTTGAATTCCTTCAGCTATAATCGAAACCGGAACCAAAACTTATGAAGAATTCTTGGTAAAATTATTTATTACAAGAAATGGAATAATAATTAAACGACAGACACTCTGAAGAAAAAAATAGATGTGACACACACACAAAAAAAAATAACACACACGCTTTGTATTAATATATAGATTAAAATATTTTATGTACCAAAAAAACAGTTTTTCATGAAACTATTTTAATTAAAACAATGTTGTAATAAAAATAATTTATTTAGAAAAAGGAACTGTCATTTAATATGTATATATATATATATATATATATATATATATACATACATACATACATACATATATATATATATATATATATATATATATATATATATATATATATATATATATAGATATATATATATATGTGTATATTTACATTTAATGTTTTTATAAAAATATTTTAGGTACCAAACCAGTTTCGTTTCGCTAATAATGTGTCGCTTTTTTGGTTAGTAACGTCAAAGCTTTTCATGAAAGGCAAGGTTTCATAACAGATATGCACCTTGGTTTTTGTTTACATGAAAGTGTTGTAGTAGTAGCAATACTATTTTAGTTAACGAAAACGTCATTCTCTCTCTCTCTCTCTCTTTCTCTTTCTCTCTCTCAATAAACAAATGTAAAAAAAAAAAAAATAAATAAACAATGAAAAAACAAATAACTGCTCAATTTTTGTCCCCCCACCGACCGAAAGATTTGTGTTATCGTTTTTTTACTACTGAATAACTTAAAATCAATTATTTGTTAACAACTTTTGAAAGAAAAAACCCCTAAATTTTATAGAATTAAAAACAAATATAGCGGTGAGAACACGCTAATTGAATGCCACCTGGAGCGTTCGTAAATGTGTATTCCGAAATTAAATGTCTATTCCAGAATTAATCTCAACCAATAAAATTTTCCGGAAAGCGTGACACACAAAAGAACACACACGCTATCGTATTAATATATAATAATAATAATAATAATAATAATAATAATAATAATAATAATAATAATAATAATAATAATAATAATGGAGTTTGGTATGGAAAAATGCGCACTACTAGTTATAAGAAAGGGAAAACTGGAGACAATAGAAGGTATGGAACTACCCAACCAAACGGAGATGAGGGCACTAGGAGAACAAAACGCCTATAACTACTTGGGAGTTCTGGAAGCAGACGCCATCAAAGCCACAGAAATGAAAGAGAGAATCGGAAAGGAGAACAAGAAAACTTCTAGAAACAAAATTATATCGCAGAAACCTAATACAAGGTATAAATACATGGGCAGTATCATTAGTAAGATACTCAGGACCGCTCATAGGGTGGACCAAAGAAGAACTGAGACAGCTCGATCAGAAGACCAGGAAACTCATGACAATGCACAATGCACTACATCCAAAAGACGATGTTGACCGAGTCTACGTGAAAAGGAAAGAAGGCAGAAGAGGACTAGTTTGAAGACTGTGTGCATGACAGAAAAAAAAAAAATAAAAATTAGAAAAATACATAACGCTAAACATGGAAAACATAATCATGGCAGAGAGAGACATTGAAAAAATCGATAAAACAGAAAACAGAGAGATAAAGAATAAGATAAGAAAAGAAAAATGGGAAGAAAAACAACTACACGGAGGATTCATAAGGATGACAAAAGATGAAAATAACGAAAACACTTGGACATGGATGCAAAAAGGACACATAAGCCGAGAAACTGAATCCCTAATAACCGCAGCACAAGACAACTCGATAAAAACCAATCACAAGAACTGCATCTTTAACGCACAGATAAGTGGTACAAACGTAAGCCGGCAGCACTACTTGAAAACGAGAATCACAAAATCCTATGGGACATGGACATAGAAACAAATAAAGCCACCAAGCAAGAAGACCGGATGTCGTAATAATTAACAAGAAAGAAAAGTCTTGTAAAAACATAGACTTTGCTGTTCCAGCCGACCACATGGTGAATATCAAAGAAAAGGAGAAACGGGGCAAATACACAGAGCTACCCAGAGAGCTGAAAGCGATATGGATGATAAAGAAAATCAAAACAATACCTATAATAGTAGGAGCACTAGGAACAATTCCGAAAAACTTTGATAAAAGAATGGGAGTATTAAAAAAGGAATGATTCGAAAAATACAACGAACAACAATAATGAAAACGGTTGAAATACTAAGGAAAACCCTCGAATGTGGAGACTAACACAGAGGAGCAACAAACGCTGGCTAGACAAATTGCTGCAGAGGCAAAACACGAAGCGCTAAATGGAATCAAGAACATTGTAGTCGCATATCTATACGTTCTTTAATCTCACCCTATTCCGCATTACCACATCACTGCCCCCCCCAAAAGAGTGAAACCAAACAGCCAAGTAGAGTCAAAGAGAAAGGAAAGACCGAGGAGAGAGCACTGACCAGACCTCTGCTGGAAAAATGCGAATAGAACTGGGACCTTGGGGAGGCATATTGCCACTCAAATTCCAGTGAAGACCAATAGCTGCTACCAACGAGAAATCAATGGCAAGCAGCTGTTGCGATAATGCAAATTTATTTGCAAATACTATCGAAAGAGGTGGAGACTACGGAAAATCTGTGGAGAACACCACAGGCTATTTTCAAGGAGAGATCTTTGATGACCTATGTGGAAGCTCCTTGTGAGCCAATAATAATAATGATAATAATAATGATGATGATGATGATGATGATGATAATGATAATGATAATGATGATGATGATAATAATAATAATAATAATAATAATAATAATAATAATAATAATAGATTAACACTCTCAGCAAAATCCCCATTCCAAAATGAAATGTAATTTCTATAGGTGATTAAATGTAGACCCCCCACCCCAAATAAACGCACACAATCTATCTCTAATAGAAAAAAATATTTTGTTTTTGGTTATCTGCCATAACACACTAGAATGTTTCGGAAAAATACGCTTATTTCACGTTAAATTTATGCCAGAAACTGATCGTGCACCTTAAATCCCTAAATAAATCGTTTCATATTTATTTCTTAAAATTATGAGTGATTATAGGTAATGTTTTTATTTAATTTTTAACAGTTACGTGTAAAACGATACATGTAAATACTTTAATCTCATGAAAATATCGTTGTTTTTTCTTCCGTTTTCATTGTTCGCCAATCGCAATTATAACTGCTTGTTGCGAAAAGAACAACTCGATTCGCGATTGTTTAGGCTATTGCATGTAAACAATCTGAAAAAAAAAAAACAGTTTCGCATATAAATTTAACGTACAATCATAACCTCTTTCGAGCCAAACAGTATTTTAAGAACAGGTAACGGGTTTTGTTTGATTTTAATTCTGGCCATGTTCATGTTCCTTGTCAAACTGTAGTATAAAATATTTCATTGTGAAAAGTCATAAAAGTCACGGCCCCTTCATACAACTAACCCTAAGTCTGGGTGATAATACGAAAAATAAAGCGATTATTTGTGGTTGTATGATTTTGCCGATTGGGCTTTGGGGTCAGTGGTAAAAATGTTAGTTAACTGCTTTAAAAAATTAGAATGGCCCGAAAACGGGTGATCATTTTTCGTTAAATTTATGAATTTAGGAAAATTGGACAACGAGAAAAGGCAACAGAAGAAAGGGCAATGGAAAAAACGGCCATTTTGGCCAGCTTGGAAAGAAGGGCAATTATTGAATAAATATCGATTGAAAATAAATTTTAGAACAGTTCTTGCTGGAGATATTGTTTTAATAAAAGGGCCCCTATCCCTCACTTTAATTAAAAAAAGATATTAATATACTAATTGGCCTGTTTTGTGTTCTCGAACTCGGTAATTTTTCTGTTGAATTCAAGAATCTGCACAGAATTTCGGTCAGAGGTTACATCGCTCGAAACGTTAACAAAACGTAGTATCTGTTCTGGTACTACACTTTACCTATTCTCTCCTCGTTCAATGAAGGAGAAATCCTTCTAGACTGAGGCAATTTTTATTTTTGTTCCAACCCAGGGTGCTCCTTTTCTGGAGCTGGAGTAGTTGGACATTCCCCACATTAAAAAAAAAAATGACCCTGTGTCTAACTTTATCATCTAGGAGAGACAAGTAAATAGGAACACTCAACAGTTCTTTTTTTTTAAATTGACGTGAACATTTGAATGTTTCAATTAAAAGTCAAATATGAACAGGTAAAATTATAGAAGAATAAAAGGCCAATCAAATGAGATATAGTTTGTTTAAACAGTTACATTAAATTTAGTTGAAATCTACAGTTTTTTGAAAAATCACAAGTGCGGACTTTCTTTTTGCCGCCGGTATATATCTATAAAAGTGAACGTGTCTGTCTGTGTGTCTGTGTGAGTGCATTTCCCTACGCAATAACTCTGTCAATTTTCAGTCTACAGACTCGAAATTTGACATACAAGGTACTGAGATTTGGGAAAATCGATATAATCGGTTTTCGGCCAGAAATTTGGCGATTAAGGGGTCAAAGTTCAACGATTGGACCTTAGAGAACTCTACAAAACTCCTCCGACAATTTTGGGTATAAACACTTGAAATTTTAGATATAGGTTCCTTGGACATGGATCTAACTTAATAACTTGATTTAAGCCCGAAACAATAAATGTTAAGGGGTCATAATGGGGGGTCAAAGTTTAAAAAATTGACCGTTTTTTTTTTGCTCAACATACACCTCCAAATACCCGGACAACGCCGGGCACCCATGCTAGTATATTTATAAAAGTAAACGTGTCTGAGTATCTGTTTGTCTGTTTGTCTGTCAGTCTGTGCGTCTGTGTACATTTTCCTACGCAATAACTTTGTCAATTTTAAGCCTACAGACTCGAAATTTGATATACAGGGTACTGACATTTGGGAAACTCTTTGTGATTGGTTTTCGATCAGAAATTTGGCTGTTAAGGGGTCAAGATTTGACATTTGAGAACTCTACCAAACTCCTCCGACAATTTTGTGTCTAAACACTTGAAATTTTAGATATAGGTTCATTGGACATGGATCTAACTTAATAACTTGATTTGGGCCCAAAACAATAAATTTTAAGGGGTCATAATAGGGGTCACATTTTTAAAAATTGAACTTTTTTTTCTTTTGCTCAGCATACACCTCCAAACACCCGGGCAACGCCGGGCACATATACTAGTATATCTATAAAAGTGAACGTGTCTGTGTGTCTGTGTACATTTTCCTACGCAATAACTCTGTTAATTTTTAGTCTACACACTCGAAATTTAATATACAAAGTACTGAGATTTGGGAAAATCGTTGTGATTTGTTTTCGGCCAGAAATTTGACTGTTAAGGGGTCAAAGTTCAACGATTTGACCTTTGAGAACTCTACCAAACTTCTCCGACAATTTTTGGTCTAAACACTTGAAATTTTAGATATAGATTCCTTGGACATGGCTCTAACTTAATAACTCAATTTGAGCCCAAAACAATAAATTTTAAGGGGTCATAATAGGGGTCAAAGTTAAAAATTGACCTTTTTTTCTCAGTATACACCTCCAAACACCCGGACAACGCCGGGCTGAAATGCTAGTATATATATATATATATATATATATATATATATATATATATATATATATATATATATATATATATATTCTTCTACAGCCCACACCACTGAACCAATCATTGCAAAACCTGACATGATGATGGTCTCAAAACTACGCATGGTGCACACTATTTTTCAAGGTCAAGGCCAAAGGTTAAGGTCGAGGCTTTGCTAGTATATTGTAAAATATTAATAGAATTAGACAAATTAAGTACGGAAACAATAAGCCAAGGGCAAGAAAAAGAAAAAACAGAACATAAGAAAATTCATACGTAAACTCAAATTCTAGGAGGATAATTGAACTGAAAGTAGATGTACTTTAAAATAAAATGAAGTAAAAGTTAATATTCAGTAAAATCGCATTGTTTTCAATGTTTGTAATTGCTCCACATATGTTCTGAATATTTAACGCAAACAAGTGATCCTATTTTCGGTTCTTGAATAAAGAGATCCTCAGGAAAAAATCGTTTATTAGCGCCCCTTGTGTATAAATGTATTTCCATACATATTAATAGATTTTTTAAAGGTGTGGTATAAGTCCAAAAGGCTCGCGTACAAGGCAAGTTTTAAGGTGTTAAATTAAATAGAAAAGAGCGATAAAATCCAAGTGAAATTTTTTCTGTAAATTTAAGAAAAAAAAACAAAAAAACTGTTCAATTTATAATGATAGAATAACTCCAAGCATAAGATAAAAAAAAAGAATAATAAATAAGGTCTGATGTGGACGATAAAAAGTAAGTGAATATAAGGCTGTATTAAACAATCAACGTCGAAATGAAAACGACTTTTTTGTTATGAAATAGAAAAAAGTCATACTTTTCACAACAAATATATTTTCAAATATTGTACTAATATTTTATTTTCTTTAATTTATTCACCCCCAAAGAAGTCTTACATTTCTCTCTCTTTCTCTCTCTCTCTCCCCCCCCCACACACATATATATATATATATATATATATATATATATATATATATATATATATATATATATATATATAAACCTCTCTTCTTCGAGTGAAATAGTCCAAACACTTAGACATTAATTTGCTCTTATATATATATATATATATATATATATATATATATATATATATATATATATATATATATATATAAGAGTAAATAGTTAATTAAACATGTTAAATAAAACTTTGAAAAAGAGTTAAAAACATTTAATTTGAAAATGAAACATTAAATAAGTGGATAGTCCATTATATATTTACTGTGTGCATGTATCTATGTGCGTACTTATATGTATATGTATTTAAGACTGATGTGGCACCTTCTCATTGGCTATATCCCCTCCTCCTCGTCCTCCTCCCTCTTTCTTTCCCCTTTTCCCCGTGTATGCTCATCAATATCATTACACTGATAAAGACTTCAGGATCGGTCGATAAATTATGTACTTGTAAAAAAAGATTATTTTTTCATAATATTATTTTGTATTCCTACACGTCACTAATAGAAAACGAATGAAGAAAAGTTATAAGCTTTTATACTTTTCGTATTCTTTTCATACCTTTTCATATATATATATATATATATATATATATATATATATATATATATATATATATATATATATATATATATATATATATATACGTTTTATTTCTTTCTGTTAAGTTACATTTCTACTATATATATATATATATATATATATATATATATATATATATATATATATATATATATATTTAAATAAGGGGATGGTCACCAACAATGTGTATTTTTTAACATTATTTTATTATTCCGTGTCTTGGTTTTTCATTGAAAATTATGTTTAGATCATTGTAATAATGTTTTTAAATCATTGAAATCGTTTTTAACGCCTTTCAGACGTTCTGTGAAGCGTCCTCTTCAGAAATTATTTTCAAATGCTTAGAATGTATTCAAGATGTGTTAAAGATGTAAAAGAACATTTTCGTAGTTCATTTGAAATGTTTCTGAGAGGTGGAAACGTATAAATGATCTACTTTTCATTCGTATGTTCAATTTTTAGTACTGCTTTGGTGTAGATGTTCTCAGCATCAGCGCGTGATGATGTGAGGATCAGGACATCATCGACATATCTCGAGAGAATGTGACCGATTTGCACGTGTTGAGGGCTCGGCGTTCTAGTCTGTCTATGTACGAGATGGCCAGTATTCCTGAGAGACTGGAACCCATGGGCAATCCTTTAATTTGTCTGTATGTTTGGAGTTGGAAGGTGAAGTATGTGTTGTCTACTATTATAAGTAAAAGTTTGTTGATGTCTGAGGGAGTGAGGCCGAAGCAGTGTAAGTTGCAGGAGGAGATGTGGTCGGTTATTAGATCTACTGCTGGGTGTGCAGGTACTGTGGTGTAGAGGGCAACTACATCGAGGCTAAAGGCGTATGTACCTTGTTTTAGCTGTTGTGGTTGGAGGGTGTTTAGACGGCGGAGTACTTCATCGGAACTGCTGACGTGTCCAGGGAAGGAGGAGAGTAGAGGTTTAAGTAGTTGAGAGAGTAGCCAAGAGATCTTATATAAACTGTTGGTCTAATTTGTGGGGTTGCTGATTTTTTGTGTTTTGATGAGGTGGTAAAAAGTGGGGAGTCTGCTTATTTTAGTAGTGAAGTTCTGTTTGTATTTGTTAGAGAGCTTTCTAATTCTACATATGTCGGCCCATTCGGTGTTGATGTTGTTTTCGATATGTGTAGATGTAATCTCAGTAACTGGGGTGTATAAGGTGTCGTTGCTTAGGTGTGTGAGTGCAAGGTGGTCGTATATGTCTCGAGCTATGACGCAGAACTCCTTACCCTTATCGGAAGGTAGGTGCTCTTAAGTGAGCAGCGTTGTTTATATGAGATGTTTTGTATAACACTTCCTTGTTCGTGTTTTATGATGTCGAATATCTTTCGTTTTAATCTTGCAAGCTTAGTGCCTAGTTCCTGGTTTTTGGGTGGAGGATGTAGTGGGCGGTCTAGTTGATATACGGGGAAGTCATCGGTGGTGCGCGGTGTTTTAGTGTTGTTGTCGGTTATCCATTCCAGCCATTTTAGGTGGTAAGCCGCTCTGCAGAAATGTGGTTATAGATGAAACATTTTTTCTATTTAATTCTTTATTATTATTTGTTTATTAATTTATTTGTGTTTGTTGTTGGTGTTTATTTGAGTTTAAATAGGCGGGTTAGCTCAAATCAAACAGTTTTTTAAAAATTGGTTTATGTTATTTCAGCTTACTATTTTTATTTTTATTATTATTTTATATATATTGCTGTTATTTACTTATTTATTTAATTTCTTTTATTTTTTATATATAATTTATATGGGCGGGGGGGGGGCTTGTGGTAAGGCCCTGTCTGGACTCTGAGTTAGTGTATGGGCGGTGTGCAGTGGTGTATAAAGAATTAAATAGAAAAAAATGTTCCATCTATAACCACTCATAGTTTTACTAAAATAAATAAATTAACAATTCACAAGTAATGTCAATCCAGCGCCTCCCTTGCCAACTATCTTCCTATCCCTGACAACCGCACCCCAGCCTAAACTGCTGAATGAGAGCGCCCCATCCTGCACCCTCCCCTCCTCTTTCACATCCCCCTTCCACTTCTCTCCTCCAAAAGCTAACCAGTACCAGCCTACTAGCGAGTTATGTGACCTAGATACACCAAGTCATCCCACTGAATATGCTAGGATGTTAATAAATCAAACAAATAAATGAATAATACAGAGCAGCAGAAAAAAATAATAATAAAGACAACAAAATAGACAGAGAATATACAAAATTAAAAAAAAGCTTACACTAAAGCAACAAGTTATAAACTAGAAAAAAAATATATATACAAAAAAATTTTTATAAAGAAAAAGGAACAAAAAAATGTCAACCCCCCTCCTTACATTTGCTCCGAGACCTAACACAGCCACCCAATTTCCGCTCCATCATCTAGCATGCTTTGAATCGATCTGTCACGTCTACCATTTGAAAAGGGAATTTTTTCCGAAATTAATAATGGATATTGTCGCAGACATAACAAGTAAGACATTTGTATTTAATACAACTGAATAAATATATGTATATATAGACATATATGTATGTACTTATGGATTTGTAAATCGCCACTTGTCTTCGCCTTCTTCCAACAATAACGACTATATCTCATTCCTCGCATTGTGATAACCTTCTAATTCTCTACGTCATATATATATATATATATATATATATATATATATACGCACACACACACACACACACACACACACACACACACACACACACACACACACACACACACACACACACACATATATATATATGTATATATGTGTGTGTATGTGTGTGTGTGTCTATATATATACATATAAACGCAAAAAGCATTTACTAGAGGAAGAAATCCTTTGTATTAGAGCGATAAGTTCCGTTTTTAAAGTGAGTTTTGATAATCATTATATTAAGGGTAACAATTCATGAGAGATTATTAGGTTTAGAAGAGTTACCAAGAGAATAGAAGATTTATTGGGAATAACCTGAATTAAATAACGAATTATTATAAAAGAATTTTGTTCGAATATCGAGAATTTGGCCGAAAGTTTAGATAATTCATTGAAAAAAGATGGGATAATAGATTTAATGATATATTAGGGTGGTGTGACAATTATGGACGTAGAATAATGATAGATTTGGTTTATGGTAAGGGCTAAAAGAATTCCTGATTGTCAGAAGTGATAGTTAATGCGAATTCTTTGAAAAATTTTCGGATATCTTTTTTTGATTCTTAGTTTCGTATATTTTGAGTTCGTACGAAACTCACTTTGATTTAAAGAAAAAGAGCAATGCTAGCTCCTTGATGACGTCACGAGCCCAGCGCGAAATTCGGCCTCTTTTGAATTCCGGCGACGTTGATATTGGACGTGATTTCATTGCTCGGCGCTGATATGGAATTTTGGCGAGCCTCCTTCAAAGAAGAATACCCAGCAAGAATACCCGGACGCGCTGAAAGCGAACTTCCAAGGACTTATTTACGTGGCTACGGTTTGCACGTAAATGGAAGGAGATAAATTTTAAAGGACCTTAAAATGAGAAAAAAAGAAAAAGGCACATGCCTGACGCCATCAATTTGTGAGTAGTTCCTAAAATATATTGCTTAGGAGAGAGAGATTAGAAACTACTATTTGAATTATATTGTATTCGTTCATGGATACGACATCTTCATTATAAATGAAGATGTCGTATCCATGAACAAATACAATATAATTCAAATTATAAAAGTTAGAATTTTGTTCGAATATCGAGAATTTGGCCGAAAGTTTAGATAATCCATTGAAAACAGATGGGATAATAGATTTAATGATATATAATGAACCAGTGTTATTTTTTTTTCGTTATATGTTGTTACCTTGGCGTTCTTTGTTCTTTGAATTTAATGCCCGCAAAAATTTGCAACTAATTTTATTGTAAATAAAATTTCTTCTTTGTTTTGAAACACGCCCCTTATATTATATTCTTTACCCCCTTTTTATTTCATGCTTTTATTTTTTTTTCATGCTAGTTATTTTCGCGTCGAATTTATCTGAAAGAGGATAAATTTCCAACAACAGAGAGAGAGAGAGAGAGAGAGGGAGAGAGAGAGAGAGAGAAAGAGAGATAGATAGATAGATAAATATGGAGGAGTATAAGAAGGCTATAACAATGCAGGAAACCAGTTGTTGTACTTTCTATCTCCATTTATTTTTCAAGATAATCACAATACAAATCACTACGAACTTACTCTTTGATATAACCGGGATGGCAGAGGTCTTAATATTTCGATAACATTATCTCTTTTTTAAAAGAAAATAGAAAACGGACAAACACACACACACACACACACACACACACACACACACACACACACACACACACATTATTTGGTCCGTTTTCTATTATATATATATATATATATATATATATATATAATATATATATATTTATATATATATATATATATATATATATATATGTGTGTGTGTGTGTGTGTGTGTGTGTTTTGTGTATGCCTGTATAAAGCAATTTCAGACATTATTTTAAAGAAAACAAAAACTAAGATACAGCAATGTGACTGACTATAATCAAGGGGAACGTGAAGGCTCCTTTTTTATTACTACAACGAGGTGCCGTGGAAGGTGTCATTCCATTCCGAGGATTACTCCTCTTGCCCTTGATCATCCCCTCTATAATTCTCAGTGTTTGACAAGAGCACATCAAGTACCATTTGACATGTCCCTTTAGTATGACTCGACCGAGTATTGAACCCAGGTCTCCCGAACCCTCTGACAATTATTCCAATTGTCCGATATAAGATAATCTTTATTAACAACAAACTTTGAGTTTTATTTATTTGCGGACTGTTATCCTTATCTTCATAGTTGTTTCACGATCTATTGTTGTTTCTGCTATCTATTCCTCTGGCCTTCTTCAGGTGGTTATCTGCGACAGGATATGAATTCTGAGTTTCTTAACTGTATCCTCAATAATTACTGCCTTCCATAGTTGTTGTCAAGAACAACTATGGAAAGCAGCTAAGAGACCTAGCGTTCTTATCTCGTCGCGATTAACCACCTGACGAAGGCCAGAGGAATAGTTGACCAAAACGTCGTGAAACAATAATTATGAAGATGAGATTAATAGTCCACAAATAAATAAAATTAATATACAAATTGCTCATCTCAAAGGATTCCAATAATAAAATAATAAACAAACTTTCACTTTTCTAAGAAAATATCAAAAAAGAACTATATATTTCATACTTTTTCTAACGCCCGAGGTTTTTGTTTAAAGAATGCAATTAGCTCGTTTCGGTTTTCTTTTTCTTTTTTTTTTATTGTGAATATGGTGATGACTTTTAGAAGGTCATGGTAGAGGTCATCGTGGAGTGTTACTGGTTAAAAGCAAACAAAACAAAAGCATTTCCCGAAAGAGAAGAGGTGGCCAATGCAATGCGAAATGCTGTGCAATCCAATGAAAAGTCTTGTGCTGTATCACCCAGCACGCAACCCACCCCACTCAAATTTCACCGCCCCCCAACCCATTCCTCGTCGTACACTTTTCCATCTTCACTTTTGAATTTCCGGTTTTAATTAACCGAGTTTATCAAGTCGGTTTTTATTTTTGGCTTTTTATTTCATTTTTCCTTACACTTACTCTTTCCTCATTATTAAGCGCGCGCGCACACACACACACACACACACACACACACACACACACACACACACACACACACACACACACACACACACACACACACACACACACACACACATATATGGCAAGAGGAGGAATATAGAGAAAGGAGAAAAATAATGAAAAAGAGTAAGAAGACGAGAAAAAAAATATATGAGGAATTACTATATATATATATATATATGTGTGTGTGTGTGTGTGTTTGTGTGTGTGCGTTAGTGCGTGTGTGTGTGTTAGTGTATCTATCACAGAAGATATGAACAACATTGATGCAGTCGATTTCAAATCCAAACAAAGGGTCTACTTTAAGGAACTATTTACAGTAAAATAGACTAATTATAGGCCCCCTTTTGTTTGGATAGGAAACTGTAGGTTACCAGAAAATGAGTCAAACTGCTTAATATATATATATATATATATATATATATATATATATATATATATATATATATATATATATATACCAGTTTTACTCACGTTCTGGTAACCTACATCTAAAATTAGATCCAAAATTGGCGGAGGAGTTTGGTAGAATCTGCACAGGTCAGCTCTTTCAAAACTGATTAAAAAGCATGATTGAATACCCTTTATGTAAAATTTCAAATGTTTAGATCAAAAATTGGCTGAGAGGTCAACTTTTTAAAACGTTTTAAACTTATCCCCAATTTTAACCCCCTTAACATTTATTGTTTAGGGCTCAAATCAAATTAAAAAGTTTGATTCATGTCCAAAGAAACCTATATCTAAAATTTCAAAGTGTTTAGACCCAAAACTGGTTGTGGAGTTTGGTAGAGTTTTCAAAGGTCAAATCGTTGAACTTTGACTCCCTGATAGACACATTTCTGGCCGAAACCCGATTAAAAAGATTTTCCCAAATCTCAATATTCCTTATATCAAATTTGGAATCTGCAGACTGAAAATTGACAGAGTAGTTTGTTAGGAAAGTGCACACATACAGACCGACACACACAGACAGTTTCACTTTTATTGATGTGTAGATTTTCTTCAGTTCGATAAGTAGCCTGATGTCTTATCACCAGACCACGATTTTTATCGCTTTTAAATGTAAGCTCTATTATTTCTTTCTTTATTTTTTTTATTAGCGATTCTGTGTTATTTAATTGTTACGCTTACCTGAGTGTTTTGAGGAAGTTACCTGCCCTTTGTTTATATTCACGCCGCCCTTCGTTTTTGGGACGTGTTTTTTTTTATTTTTTGGTTAAAACATCAGGCTACTTATCGAGCTGTTACGAGTTCGAACCTTGTTAAAAGTTTTGCCATGATGAGGACGGGTGGTGCCCAGAAATACGTGTCGATGGATAACTTTTATGCACGTATAAATATTCAATAGATATTTTAATAAAATATTCAAATGTTTAATAAATAAAATTAATTATATTTTCTTGAAATATATAAAAGCAAAAAGCAAAAGATGTTCAGATATCAGATATAGCATTACAAGAAAACAACAAATATACTTGATAAAAAAGAAAAAGAAAAAGCAATGAATGAACAAGAGATATGAAGAGAAAAAGTAGAATGAAAAGCATTATATACATATATATATATATATATATATATATATATATATATATATATATATAGTAATAAATAAAATATATATGGCGATTAAGCTACACGGAATATTCCGCGTTTAATCCACCCTAGCATTCTTCAGGCTTATGCGCATAAGCCTGAAGAATGCTAGGGTGGATGAAACGCGGAATATTCAGTGTAGCTTAATCGGCATATATAGTTTATAAATTACTAACTAGCTCTACCTACGTATTGAGCACTTTTAAGTAAATACTTAAAGTTTACGCATAAATTTATACTTTCGTATATTAATTTTATGTGAGTAAATGAAGTAGTTATATATGTATATAATATATATATATATATATATATATATATATATATATATATATATACATTCATCTATTTTACCGAAAACACACACATTTACTAATTATATATATATATATATATATATATATATATATATATATGTATATATATATATATATATATATATATATATATATATGCATTTAGTTAATAGGCAGTAGGAATAGCGTTTAAATGAAATACTAACAAGGTTAATCTAAAAAAGTCAACATTTTAAGATCAGATCCAAGTGAAATTGTTGGCCATAGTAGTAGATGTTAGCATGAGAAAATCTTTTGCTCGCGACCTCACGTGTAAATGTTTATATTGGTAGAAGCTACCTAGTCGAAAAAAATGTAAGAATAATTGAAAAGACAGTGAAACATATAGCATACATGGATTTAATTAGTCAATTGTAAGCATTTGATTCCCTCACACCTTTCCTTATTTAAACATTTGATTTCGTCACATTTACTTATCTATGTAATCAAAAAAATATGTATAAAAAAATAAATCTAAAATCGTACATAGAATGTGAACCGATGAAAACTTTGTATGCGAAAGAACCTATATGTAGAAAACAAATAATACATTATTATTCATACAGGCTTCCATAGATTTCTGTTGTCGATTCTGCATTGTTATCATTCTGACGATGTTATCGAGAAAGAAAAATAAAATAAATCATACAGTATGTACAGGACTTTAAACTATTTATACGAAAAACCCTCTGTATCTACACACTAATGCATAATTACTCGGAGAGGTTTCCATAGATTTTTTTTTTAAAGATTCTGTTCAGTTTGTTATCAAGAATACAAATAAATAAATAAATAAATAAAAAAATAAAAAAACCCTCTCCAGAGTGAAAAGAAATGCATTTTTGGATGGAGAGCATGTCGCTAACTTTGGCTGATTTTATTTGTTTAGACAAACATTTTATGTGAAATATTCGTTCCAGGTTGTGTTAAATGGCTGCAGACTGAGCAAATCGCTTGAGTGTTTGTATCATGTTTGTAGAAACAGTGACGAAGTTTATAAAATGTCTATTCAAAACTATTCATCTTCCTAGAATATGTTTTGTAAGCAATCCAAAAAGAAGAAAAAAAAAATGAGAAAGAACAAATGTAAGTTGCCTAGTTAGCGTGACCCAGAAATGAATTATGTTGGTACTACTTAAAACACAGGATAAATTAATATAAAACAAATTTGAATAAAAATGAAATTAAGTACGAATAATGTTAGTGAATTCGTATTGACTTTGAAGAATGTTTTATTTTTTTTTTGGTCAACCTATCTGCTATTCCTTTATTCCGTCATTTTGAAATTTGAAGGAAAGCATTTAAAACTTTTTAAAAGAATAAATCATACGTAAAGGAGTCTCCCATTAGGAATAGTATTTAAATTAAATACTAACGATCATAGACGAAAATAGTGAATCTATTAAAATCACTTCCCGGTGAAATTGGTGGTAATGAGAGTGTTTGCGTGAGAGTGAAATGCCCACGATCTCTTGTATGGATGGCGCTACTATGACAAGATACAGAGTCAGAAAAATATTAAAAGATTAGAAAATGGAAAGAAACGATCGCATATTTTTTGGAAACACGAAGCAAGAATTAGTCTAAGTGGCTGGCGAAACAGATTTGTATATGCGAGTTTTGGTTCCAAATCTATAATGATCGATGAAATAAAGGAACATTTATTTTACTTTATTATAAAGAAGATAGTTTCAAACGTCATACGCTCTTTAAAATAATATATAAAGTAAAGGTATTATTAGGTTTGTGGAAAAACAATATCGTTTTCTCACATATGTTATTTTTGTACATGATTTCTGGATTAATTTATTGATATATATAGCCATGTTATATATTATGTTGAAGCGCGTTTTTTGCTATATCGAATCGTGTTATTCGTTCCCGTCCTCAATCTCTTCATTTATTATTATTTTTTTTTTTGCAGGATTTTCGACAGCATGGACAAAATTCAAATCTTGTTTCAGTTCAAACTAGGTAGAAAAGCTGCTGGCACAGCTCGTGATATCAATGATGCGTTTGGCCTAGGAACCATTAACGAACGTGTGGCACAACGGTGGTTCAAGAAATGTCGCTATGGTTACGAGAGTCTCGAAGATGAAGACGGTCGTGGTCGGCCGACTGCGGTTGATAACGAACCTATGAAAACCTTAATTGAAGCCGATCCTTGCAAAACCACACGAAAAGTTGCTGTTGAACTCGAGGTCGACCTCTCAACAGTCGTTCACCATTCAAAGCAAATAGGGAAGTAAAAAAAGTTGGATAAATGGGTGCCGCATGAACTGAACGATAATCAAACAAATCGTCGCAACAAAAACGACCCATTTCTGGAGCGGATTGTGCCGTGTGGTAAGAAGTGAATCCTCTACGACAACTGGCGACGTTCGGTACAGTGGTTGGATGCTGGAGAAGCTCCACAACTTTTCCCGAAGCTGAAATTACATAAAAAAGGTTATGATGACTGTTTGGTGGTCTGCTGCCGGTATCGTCCATCACAGCTTCTTGAATCGGAGCGAAACAATTACGTCGGAGAAGTACTGTCGACAAATTGACGAAATGCCCCAGAAGCTCCAACGTATGTTCCCGAAATTGGTCAATATAAAGGGGCGAATTCTCCTCCATGACAACGCTCGCTTGCTGAACTGATCCTGCAGAAGCTGAATTAATTGGGCTTCGAGACTGCCTCATCCGCCATATTCACTGGATCTCTCGCCCACCGATTATCACCTTTTTAAAGCATCTCAGCAACTTTCTGCGCAAAAAATGCTTCAAAAGCCGAGATGATACCGAATCGGCCTTCAATAATTTCATCGCTTCCAGAACTCCGGATTTCTATGCTAATGGGATAAATAAACTTGTTTCTCGTTGGAAAAAAATTGGTTCGATTCTAATGATTCTTATTTCGATTAATAAAGTTTATTATGAAAGGAGTTATGATTTTTTTTCAAGTTGAACGTAAAAAAACGACATTATTTTTGCACCAACTTAATACAACGAAAACTTATTTGAAAACATCATTTGTAATCCAAATTAAATATTCCGCAAGAACTTTTTTCTAAACCTTATAGTATTAATGATCAGTTTGATGTTCTTTTATTTTACTGTTTTTTTAAAGCTTTTCCTTGTTTTTATCTTTTTATTGTTTTACTTCTTTCTTTCTTTCTTTCTTTCTTTCTTTCCATCGTTTCTTCATTGATTCTTTATCCTTTCTTTCTCTATTCCCTTCCTTCCTTTCTTCTTTCTTTCCATTTTTTTTTCTATTTCTTTTTACTTTCTGTCCCTTTTTTGTTTATCTGTGTATTATTTTAAAATCTGGCTCAAGATGAATGGATGAATAAAAACAAAACTGAATATTCATAATATTAATTTATTTAATTACGCAAACCATCATTTCCGGTCGAGTTGGTTGCGTCACTAAATAAAAAAATGAAAATAGTTAACTTGTCGTAAAAGAAAACAGAAAAATCGTCCGACGCCGAGAAAACGACCTTTTCTGCTTTTGAATAAAGCGCACACGATCTGTACTCCTTCTCTCGCAACCCCGATGCGCAATGTCTAAGTCTTTGTTGTCTCTAGACGCGACATCCGTTCAGATAAGAACTTCCCGTTACACTTTCAAATAGTAATAGTTTTTTTCTCCGATCAAAACTAAAAAAAAGTAAGGTCAACCATCTGTAACCTCTACCATTAAACAAATAGCACAACGAATCACCGGACGAGTAACAACGAATTGCTGAAGTCGTCACATTTCGTTCAAGGCAAACGCAAAGTAAAATAAACTGCAAAGAAATTGATCAGAGTAAAATCAAATTGCAAAGAATACAATACAACTGATACAATTCCCCTAATTTTTCGAATGTAAACTAATCTCCCGAAAACCAATTACTCCAGTGGAAAATAGAAGAAAAAAAGAACCCATAAAGCAGATATGTATATATTTTTTTTTTTTACAAAGGATTCACCACTTATCAAGGCCTGGAAACCACTCGAGAATAAGAGTTAATGGGTATATGGTAGTCAATGGGACAATATCGTAGTAATCGTTACTAGTGGAACTCTGGTAAATTGGATTACTTAAGGGGACGGCTCATCAAGAACTTGTTTACATTGGACTTGAAGACAACCATATTGTAGTCAGTTGGAAAGCAGGGAAATGGAAAAGAGTTCCACAGGCGTGCAGTTCTAAGAAAAAAATCTTTGTTCATGGAATCTACGTTTAGGTTTAAGCACATATAAAGAGTGGGGGAAATTATTGATAGTGGTTTCAGCTAGACGAGTGTTTTTCATAAAAGTCACGCAAGGGATTGCCGTAGATTGGAGCTCAGACGAGCACTTGCCATGAAAATAACGATAAAGCAGAGAAGGATCGCAGCGTCTCTTCTGTGAGAAAGAGGTGGCAAGGAAGAGAAAAAGGGCACCCTCCCAGGATACGTAGTCTATTTTTAACTCTGTCACGGTAGCATAAGCAATAAAAACTAAACTAAAAATATAATAAATAAAAAATAGCAAAATTAATTAAATCTAACACATAAAATTATGTAGGTCGAATTATAACAGTTGGACCTAACTAACATTTAAGCTTTGATTCTAACTAAACAATTTTTCATTTGCTATTACTAGACCAATTATTTGCAGTAAACTAACGTAGCACGCTACAATTAATCCAGCTCGACAGTTAGTTAATATGGAAACATTCTTTAAAAAAAAGAAGAAAAATCAGCTGTGTATAAATCTCATTCCCTTCTTTTGTTGCAACTTTGACTCGAGGGCGTGTTGTGAAGCTTTGTCTAATCTCTGAACTGAGCGTCGCCGGTTGTTGTAAAGAACCCACTTTTCGTCGCAAGTCACAACCCGGTTAAGAAACGGGTCGTTCTTGTTGCATAAAAGAAGGAAAGATGAGACGTCATAACAGTGTTTTTGTTTTGGTTGTCGTTCAATTCGTGAAGCACCCATTCATCAATTTTATTTTATTTTTCCAATCTTTGTCAAGTGGTTAAAAATCGTCGTATACTTTACGTCTATCTCTGATGGTTATTTATTCATTTTTTAAACTTAAATACATTATTTGATATTTTCCCTGCAAAACGCTGAGGCATGTTCTGACTTTCGCGGAATAGAAACTATCGGATTGGATGTCAAATGTGTAGACTAATCATATACTTCGAGCATTTTTAAAATTATTTTATAACTTTTATTTTTTTTAAACGTTTTTTTTTTTTTGTGAATTGTCCCACTGTAGAAAGAATTATTCTTCTCTAGCCGAGAAAAAAACAGGTGACGTATGGTATCAGAGTAGATATTACATATATCTTTATCAACGCAAATAGATCACAGTTTGATTGTTTGGTCTCTTTGTTTCTTCAGTTATCTATTTTGTATCTTTACGTCAACAATGTTTCCATGACTGAAGTAGAAAAATAAAACTTACGTTATTTACTAAAAAAAAAAAAAAAAAAACTTACGTTATATACTAAAAAAAAAAATAAAACTTACGTTATATACTAAAAAAAAAAAAAATAAAACTTACGTTATATACTAAAAAAAAAAAAAAAACTTACGTTATATACTAAAAAAAAAATAAAACTTACGTTATATACTAAAAAAATAAATAAAACCAGAATAAGTCGAAAAATATTGTAAAAGTCAGCAAATATTCAGAGTAGATAAACGAACTCTTTTTCTTTTTTAATTATTCAAAGCAGATGATTTTCTTTAATTTCAAATGATTTTGATTGATTGGTTTATTTGAGTCACGTGACATAAATCCGTGATTGTGATTGGGTATTGACGGATATAAAATATGCCACCTTTTTTTTTTACTGAGCCTAAGTAAAAAACAAAACAAAAACAAAACAAAAAAGTAATCTCTCACTATGCACTTACGCTTATTCTATTAAGCAGTTTCCGTGTTTTAATGTATTGTAAAAATGCCCGTTTGCTATGATGTGTGTAATACTTAAACTTTTGCAAACGTGTAGAGTAAGTGACAGATAAGTTTGTTTGAAAAGGCAGTATGACAGAGTTAAATTCGCAGCACTTTTTATGCCCACCATGGCTTGCCATCAAACACAATCAAACAATTGGATCAATTAATTAGTCAATTGTAATTATCAGAAATTAAAGAGAAAAGTCACATGACCAAGGTAGGTATCTACTGGGACAATCGTTTTGGTTGTTTAACAACCTCGACGTAAATATAAAATATAAATATTAACAATAAGTAACAGCGATCCAAATATACCGAAAAGTTTGGCGATCTGTGGTTTAAAGGTTGAGCATAGGATATCTGAAGTTAATTTACTTTCTCGGGTAACGCCGGAACACAGGTGAGCTAGTAATGTATATTATGCTAAGATATTAATATAAATCAATTCAATAAATACATAATTCAACATTCGACGGAAATATTCAGATTTAAAGTTCATGCAAATATTTACTTTGTTGCCGAATATATCGAGAATATCAAAAAGTTTCATCGGGTGTCTTGCTGATTTGGAAGATCGATAGCTGACCCAAAATGTTTCCTCGAATAATAGCGATGGAGATGCATTTATAACTAGAGCTAAGTCAATTCTAGATTTTAAACGCCTATATTCAGAACATGAGAAAGTTTCATTGGATGCTCTGTTGCCGTGGCAAGCCAAAAGCAGGCTCATGACATTCTTTCTAATAATGATGATGGCGGGGCGTTTGAATAGCCAAGTTAATTCACGATCGTTTCCGATGTAACATTTCATCAGCGTTCGGGGAATTACTGCGTGGTGAGATCAATCACCTCACTCATTTTATATATAAAAAATAGAATTCGATGGGAGAACATCTTGTAAAAACATGGGAAAATACATCTGTTTATAATAAACTAGCCTGAGTGCCCGGCGTTGCCCGTATGTTTGGAGGTGTGTGTTGAGCAGAAAAGACAAAACAAACGGTTTTACCGTTGTGCCTACCGTAGTTGTGACGTCACAGGCGGTCGAAATAACGCCTTTTATGCGACGTCAAGGGTTGAATGACTTGCAAAAAATGTTAGCGAAAAAACTGACCCTCCCTGTAGTAAAGTGCCCAGTTGATGGCGAAGGAATTAATGTTCTTAGCCAATTTTTCGATATTTGTCGTCCAAAGGGTCGAGCTTCAAAATGATACCAATCTTGTGAAAATCCATCACTTCTGTCGAAAGTTTTAGGCATACATACATACATACATAATACATACATACATACATACATTTAAACAGACAAGTGAAATTTATATTACATCTGGAGATAAGGAAATAGAATCTGTAGGAATAAAATTCCATATTAAGACGAACATGTAGAATGTTGCGAGATAAGATATAGTTGAGAAATAAAAACAGAATCTGGTGACAATAATGAATATTCCGTTTGAAATCTAGAAACAGCAAAAGGAGTAGAAAAGTGTGAGGTAAGAAATTGGAAATCAAAGTTGAAGGTCAAAAGTTGGAGGGCAAAAGTTGGAGGTCAAAAGTTGTATCCTTAACCAAGCAACTCGAATCTGACGAAAGCACACTCCTTGGAAAGAAATTCAAATCAAGACTTCGAAAAATATATCTACTTTATGAATTTGAAATCTATCCATAGCAAATACCATTTCTTAATATTGAATGTGAAGGAATAAACGGATGGAGATGAGTACCCATGTTATCATGAATATCTGGCGAAAAAAACAAAAAACAAAACAAACCCCCCCCAAAAAAAACTGTAATCTAAACAAAAAAAAGAAAATCTTGAAGCAAAACATTGTAACTTAAAGACAGGAAATAACATTTGAGGGTAAATAGTATTCGCAGATAAGAAATAACATACTTGGATGAAGTAGAATCAGCGAAAAAACATTTGGTAGAAATAAACTAAAGGAATTAATTTAAATACCAAGACAGAATGAACATTTTAAGGTAAAAAAGATTGGGGTTTGATTGAAGAAATAACTTGTTTAAATAACCAAGTAGAATCTGGTAAGTTTTTTTTTTTTTACATCGAGGTCACCATTTATCAAGGCCCGGAAGCCACTCTGAGGATAAGGGTTATTGCGTGTACAGTAATCAATGGGATAGTATCGTAGTAAACGTTAGTATTGGAGATTTGATAAAGTGTCTTACTTAAGGGGGCGGTTTATCAGGAATTTGTTTATGTTGGACTTGAAGACATCCAAGTTGTAGTCAGGTGGGAAACAGGCAAACGAAAGAGAGTTCCACAGTCGTGCACTTCTAAGAAAGAAGTTTTGCTCATAGAATCTACGCTTTGATTTAGGCACAGATAAAGAGTGGGGAAAATTAATGACAGTGGTTTCAGCTAGACGGGTGTTTATTGTGAAAGATTGCCGATGGGAAAACCAGAGATTGGAGCTCAGACGAGCACTTGCCATGGAAATAACGGCAAAACAAAGACAAGCTCGCAATGTCTCTTCTGTGGGAAAGAGGTTGCAGGGAAGAGAAAAGGGCATTCTCCACTAAGCCACGAAGTCTATTTTATACTCCTTTAAAGCAATTTTACCTCAATAAAAAGCAACGCTACCCGATTCGGGTAAGCGTTAAGGAAAGCAGAATTAATTCTGCTACTTGCCGATCATCTTGTAGCAGCAGCAGCAGCAGCAGCAACAGCAAAAGACATGTCACTGTTGTAGCAAACAATTGCAATGGATCAAATAGTGAATGCTCAAATCAACCTTTAGCAAATAAAAACATGCATTCTATCATTATACAAAAAATAAAAGACGACGGGAACTTGGATTCTGGTTGTGACACATCCCGAAGACTTCCACATATCTTAGTTCCTGCTAGACCCAAAGAAAACCAGCGCACAAAGCCGATTGGTACGAAATGTACACAGAATTTGGCGGCAATACTCCATCCTTGGTAAGTAAATATATGGTGAAAAAGGGTAACCGGAATATGGAAATAATCTGAAGAAATTCGTATATAGAGTCAGAAAATAATAGGAGGAGACAGACAGATGACATCTGCCTGTAAAGAATGACATATATAGGGTGTCCCACTTAAAAAGAGCCCAGAAAAATGTAGTAGAGAGATGGAACATACTTTTATTGTTTAAATTACATGCAGCTATAAAAGATGCTAGAAGTGTTCCCTGTTGAAATCTATGCACTTCCGAGCACGTTTGATAACGTTTGGAGATACTGCCTGTAGATCCTCTCTGGTGATTCTCCTGATAGCGTTGGTAATGTTCTCCTTTAGTTGGTCTAGATTGCGAGGATTATTTGCATAAACTTTGGTTTTAAAGTTCCCTAAAAATAAAAGTCACATAATGACAAGTCCGGGGAACGTGGTGGCCATAATCCTTTGCTTATTGTTCTCTCTTCCATAAACATGCTATGAACTCGTGTCGGTGATCTGTGGTACGTGTGGCATGTAGCGCCATCTTGTTGGAAAAAGAATTGCATTTTGTTTTGGTCATTTAATATGAAAAAAAAAAAAATGATTAGAAAAAGTTTAAAGAGATCGAGCTACTTTTAAGTGAGCCACCCTGTATAATTCTGCAAGGCTTTGGTGGGCAAACATCTGGTAAAGGTAAAAATGGAATCTATAGACAAGAAAATATCCCAGGAGATACTAAGTAGGGATTTAGATAGATGATGTAATATGATAATGTAAGCAGATAAAATCTGGTTGTAAGAAATGGCATATGTGTCTGAATTGTTGAGGCGAAGATTAATAATTTCCATCATGTCAAGAATTCAGCATGCTACGAGGTGCCTTCAATAAGTTTCCAGACTTTTTTTTACAGTCATTTAAAATTGTCGTAGACTCTTGAAAATTCAGTATCCTATTGCTGTACATCTTATAATATGACTAACCAATTTTTATGATTTTAGGTTCAAATGAACAACTGCAACAGGAATTGGAATACATCCTACTAAAGCCTGATTGCCACAGCTGGTGAATTTCAAAAATGCAATCTAGATATGAAAACACATTAGAAGAACACTATGCAATAAAAGTCTGTTTTAAACTTTGAAAAGAAAATGCCACAGAAACGTACGGAATGCTTCAGACTGCTTTTGGACCATCTTGCATGAATTTAGCATCAGTTTTTGAATGGCATAAGAGATTAAAGGAAAGCAAGAAGTCTGTGAGGGATAGTGAGAGACGTGGGAGGAGTAAGGAAGTAAGGAAGCCAGAACACCAGAGTTGATTGGCCAAATGAAGAATTTCATCGTAAGGATCGTCGTGTGTGTTTTGAGACAATTGATGTCAGTGTGGGAACTGTACACACAATTATTCCCAAGGAACTGAAGATGCGGAAGATTTGTGCGAAGTTTGTGTTAAGGTTGCTCAGAGAAGATAAGAAAGAAAGACGTTGTCTTGACAGTAGGAAGATGATCGAGCTTTCTATATTCCAAACCTTGCTCCCTTGTGACTTTTGGTTATTCCCTTAGCCCACAGAAAACATTAGAGACTCCCTTATGAGACAATTGAGGAAATGAAAAAGGCTGTGACGAGGGTGATTGACACACTCGTGCATAGAGGACTTTTATGGGACCTTTCAGAAGTTGTTGCAACGGTAAAACAAGTGCACTGCAGTCGAAGGAGATTACTTCGAAGAGGACTGGAGTTTCATGTGCGTACTATTAACAAAAGTGCCCATACGAAACAAGTTTGGAAACTTATTGAAGGTACCTCTAACTCATGGATCAAGTGAATTTCGTGGATTCCAAAGTTCGACAGAAAGATTTTAGAGTTCGACAAGAGACAACTGAAGAAGATTGGAGTTTACATTAGATGAAACGTTATAAAATAACACACAAGATGAGAAGAGTTGTCTGAATGATCCAAATAATACAGAAATAACATAGTTATATGAAAAATAGAAAGAAATCTGCCGAGAAGAAAGAAGAAGAAAAAAAACGGAGAAAAAATGCAACACGCCCTAGGAGAGAAAAACGACTTGGAAGGAAATGGACTTGTAAATGCGAAGGCGAGAAGTGGCTGGCTAATACCGGGGTGTAGTTGGAAGAAAGAGAATCGCCACCAGACAAGATAGACATGTGGCAGTGAGAAACTTTTTAAGTGGTGTTGAAACAATTATAACGATAATTAATCTTTTGTTGAAAAAGAAAAAAAGAAGAAAAAAAGAAAAAAAAGAAAAAAAAGAAGAAAAATTCTGGCCCAGATTTTTATTTATTTATTAATTTATTTATGTTTGTTTGCAACGGCAACCTTACAATAATACAAGATATGGAAAGAACATGTTCAACCTTAAGGCTGGAAATAACATATTGACTAACTAGAAACCGGTTGATGCACACATGCCGAGAAAGACTGAAAGTTGGAGAGTAAAACAAACATCTAGAGATAATAAATTGAAATCAGAAAAATGCACAGACTCCCCCCCCCCAAAAAAAAAAGTCTCAAACCTAATAAGGTCATGAACTGCCGTCCAAACTCCTACCCCTGTCCCATCGCAACAATACTGTATCCGTTTTACAAGTACTTTAATGGAATTCCCCCTTTCACTGCTGAGGTTTCTAGATACCGGAAAACCGCCTTCAACTCTAATAGTTCGTTCCCTCGAACTGCTAAACTTTAGAATTCCCTTCATACTTCCTTCTTCTCGTAATGTACCAATCTTCAGGATTTTAAATGTAATGTGAACAGATACCTCACTACCCAACTCTCTACAGTCGCTGGTTATGTTTCTGTTGAAGCTCGACTGAACACATGGAATAAATAACTACGACACAAAGTAAAGTAGAACAGATACATTGAAAGCAAGAAAGTATATACAATATTTATATCGGGTCCATTGGTATAGTCATATGGAGACTGCCGTCCCTGGAGAAGGTGTCGGCTACGTGGTCGTCGACTCTCGATCTCGTGTCTCTCTGAGTCTCTCGCTGAGTCTCTCGCTGAGTCTCTTCCGTCTTAACTGTACCAACAATATTTATATAGTTGGCACTCCACGTATGCTAAGTAGGTAAATCCTACCACAACAATTTCAATGCCTTGTTTGTGGTGATAAAGAGTAAAAAAAAAAAAAATATGATCTACATGCAAGCAACATATATTTTAGAAAAAAGAACACAAACTGGAAAGAAACATGAATCTGAATAGAAGGAAGAATAACTAAAGATGATGAATTTGAAATATATTGTACATTATGGTTGGAAATTACGTGCTCAGATGAACACTTGAAAGCTGGCGGAAAGCATATTGTAGATATATACTCGGGTCTGAACTCCTAAACAATTTGAAAGTAGTAATTTGAAGCCTAGAAAAGGAAATGGCATCTGCGGGTTTATTATTCGGAGATAATGGTAATTACGTTAGAATATAGAGAAATAAAATCATCTTAGTATACGGAAATATAATTCGGAAGTAAAAAGAACACATTGAGATGAACAACGAAAATTCGATGCGATCATAAAAATATAATCAAGAGACAATCTAATTGAATCTGGTCGAAACAGAATTATATATATATATATATATATATATATATATATATATATATATATATATATAACACCAAAATATGGCGGAAGTGAGGAAGCGTGGCTTTGAAAGTCTTTTTACCCGAATATGATGTGCAGAATGTTAAAAATATACCTTTTGTTATAAAAATCTAATGGAAAAACATCTGAAGAAGTTGGTGGGTACAAGATATTTTTATGGATACATAAATCGTAAAATTGCCTTCCCACTAACGAAACAGCTGTAATGGAAAAAATCTAGGAAATAAACGAAGGGTATAAAAAAGAAAACGCGAGTCTTTGAATTTTCAGCAAAATTTTGCACTATATATATATATATATATATATATATATATATATATATATATATATATATATATATATATATACCTATAACTACTTCATTTACTCACATACATTTAATATACGATTTATGCATAAACTTTAAGTATTTACTTCAAAAGTGCTCAATACGTAGGTAGAGCTAGTTAGTAATTTATAAAATATATATGGCGATTAAGCTACACTGAATATTCTGCGTTTCATTCACTATAGGATTCGTCAGACTTATGCACGAATTCTGTGGTTGCTTCTTGTTTTTATATACGTTGAGGATTTCTAGTTAGCCAATCAGCTTTCTAGTATCCACCGCGCCCCTTCCTATCAGCCAATGGGCATGCATTTTATCGAACAAAGGATCTGTTTTAGAACTAGGTTAGTGGTTTAAGGTAGACGTTTTCCTTCCTTTTTTTCATATATATATAAATATACCTATGTGTACACACATACATGCATATATATATATATATATATATACATATATATACATATATGTGTGATCGTTTATGTATATTCATGTTTATTTAATTTATTTATTTGTTTGTTTTCTATTGTTATTGTTAGTTTTAAAGCTATTTTGTATCGCTATCCTAGAGTAAGTTTTATTTTGTGAAGGAAAATGTCTGCACGTGGTAGCTTGTCTCATTATTTTCCATTCGACTACAGGCGACATTTAGACGACCCATGTCAATTATGCCTCCATGAAAAATTTGCTATCCTGTACTTTAAAGAACCTCAAAATCTATTAAACTGTAGACGAGAAATAGCAAACAACTGTGTTCACAAAATAAAACTTACTCTAGGATAGCGATACAAAATAGCTTTAAAACTAACAATAACAATAGAAAACAAACAAATAAATAAATTAAATAAACATGAATATACATAAATATCACACATATTTGTATATATATATGTATATATATATGTGAATGTATGTGTGTACACATAGGTATATTTATATATATATATAAAAAAGGAAGGAAAACGTCTACCTTAAATCACTAACCTAGTTCTAAAACAGATCCTTTGTTCGATAAAATGCATGCCCATTGGCTGATAGGAAGGGGTGCGGTGGATACTAGAAAGCTGATTGGCTAACTAGAAATCCTCAACATATATAAAAACAAGAAGCAACCACAGAATTCGCGCATAAGCCTGACGAATCCTATAGTGGGTGAAACGCAGAATATAAAGTGTAGCTTAATCGCCATATATATTTTATAAATTACTTACTATACATATATATATATATATATATATATATATATATATATATATATATATATATATATATATATACTGTTTGCTTTTACATTTGTTCAACCGAAAAATATATATTGCCAGACGTAAGGGGCTACTGTGATTAAGGCCCAGATTTATAGGGGTTATCCTAAATTGGGAAGTTGTGTATGAAGATGTTATAAATTATTTCGTATTATTATTTAAATTTCTTTGTTTTGTTACAGTCGGAAAACAAGGAACAGGGAGAAAATTCCAAAAATAAGCTATCAGAGTAGAAGATTTTCCAGATCTGGGAACCACTAATGTGAAGGGATGGGATTTTGCTGCTAGACAGGGTTGTAAGGAATATTTAAATCGAGGGGGTTCATCGGTGCGCATTTCACGAAAGAACTTATAAAAAAAGCCGCGCATGCGTGATTCCCCTCTGGTGCTGCATGCGAGATGACGCCACAAAAAATACGGAAGAAATGATGAATGTAAGAAGTGTGAAGGGCCAATGTTGTCTTCACATTTTCGCCAAGTTTCAGAAAAATCTAATGGATGGGGCAAAAGTTATGGGGTAAAAAGTGCCATTTTTTGCATTTTTGGGTCATTTGTAACCTTTTTTGAGCTCCTAGAAACACGGAATCCCAGTGAAAATGGACAAATGATTCAGTTTTACGCCTTAAGACTTGTATATTTGAATTCAGCACCATGGAAAACCACTATATAGACATACATATTAAGTTTTTGAGTAATATGAAAAAAAGGCCTCCAAAAAGGCATGTTTTTTTTAGCCCTAAAAGTCCCAGAGAATTTTGACAGGGTCACCCATAGTGAATTTATATTAAGAACAATGGCCTCCACATTTTGGCCAAGTTTCATGAAAATCTAATGGACGGATTAAACACTATGGGGCAAAAAGTGTCATTTTTTGCCATTCTGAGGCATTTTTGACCGCTTTTGAGCCACTGGGGACGCCGAATCCCAGCGTAAATGGATAACAGTGCAATTTCAAGCCTTTACTCATGTATATTTGAGTTGACCACCGTACAAAACCACTATATGGTCAGACATATCAAGTTTTCGTTGAGAAATATAAAAAAAAGAGCCACAAAAAGAGACGTTTTTATCACTAAAAGTTCCTGGGGACGCGAACCAGAATTTTGCCAGGGTCACCTATACTGAATTTATATTAAGAACAATGGGCTCCACATTTTGGCCAAGTTTCAGAAAAATCTAATGGATGGATCAAAAGGGTGTCATTTTTGGCCATTTAGGAGCATTTTTGACCTCTTTTGAGCCCTTGGGGATACAACGGGAATTTTCGCAAAAATAAAAAAATAAAGTTTTCTTTACTGTGCACATCTATTTAATGAAATACAATTTGTGGCAAAATTTCAGGAAAAACTGATGGACAGTTATCTGGCAATTGTCCGAAATAACAGACGCACAGACACACAGACGTTACTGAAACATAGGTCCCTCTCTGATAAATCGCGGGACCAACAAGCACTTAGACGAAATATTGAACCAGGGCTTGGAACTTTGTAGTCTTGTTTAGTTAGAGATCCTTTTTTTTGCACTCTTTCCAAGACGGTAACCTATGTCCCTCTCCGATAAATCGGGAGATCAACAAGCACTTAGACGAAATATTGGACCAGGCGGAAAGACTGATAGTTCATGCGGCATGTGGCTTCATAAAGATATAGGTTACTAGTATGTGTGAAAAGTTATCTGGCTCGGTAGCGGGAGACTACCCTCTCTGTAGCAGAGTTGTCAGGATCTCCTATGTATTTATTCCAATTAATTTTGCCATTGAATGTTAGGTCTAACGGTAGTATTAGCCATAGTTTAATTTAATTAAAAATACGTAGTCTTTACCAGATCCGCTTTTTATATATCTATTATATAGAAGGCTATATGTCTGTCTGTCTGTCTGTCTCTACATTTTCAAATTCTATCTTAACCGAAACTAAAAGTCGCAGAGCGGCGCTAGGCGCCTCAAATAATTGGATTTTTTACGGGCCGTTCTTTTAAGGGTCTTTAGCCGGTTAAAATTGATTTAAGGGGTCAAAAAATGTGTCCAAATTTTTTAAAATCGTTATACATTTTGTACATCCAACTTAGTTTATTTTAAATTTTAATTTTTAATCAGGTCACATTCGGCTCACATTGGTAAAGTAGTAGCGTTACCAGCTTTTAGTGTTACAGTCTCGGTTTCGATTCTAGCTGATGGCACCCGAATGCTTTTTTTTTTAAACTTTTGAAATCACGACTCTATAATATATACGAAATCTGGACAAATTAAAATATCATATTTAAGCGTATTTTACGCCTTGCTAGTTATATATATATATATATATATATATATATATATATATATATATATATATATATATATATATAAACGAAAACATTATTCTCAGCGCCGACAGAATTCGAACTCGATTTTTTGTTCAATTCACACCATTCACCCATACATGCAATATTGTTAGCACATCTGGTCTGGTACATCTACCATTAATCTCTCCCTTTTAAACAAGGCTCCAATAAAAAAGAATCTCCAATCTAATAGGTCTCACATTATTAACCAAACCCCAACCCCTGTCACATCGCCACAGTGTTGCATTCCTGTCTGTTTTACAAGTATTTTTTAATGAAATGTGTTCCGATAAGCTCATAGCACTTGTGCCCCTCTCGACGTAAATATCCCAGACTAACCAGACAAACAAGACCCCCTCTCTTCACTGTACATATCCATAGACGCCAAAGAGACTTCTACTCTAATAGTTTCTTTTATCGAACTGCTAGCTGTGTGAATTGTTCCCGATTGTACTGACATGCAGAAGTTCAAGTGTAATGAAAACAGACATCTCTCTGCGCAACTCCTTACATAGTGTAACCATAGACCAGGGCATAAATAATAGCCCCTTACGCCCAAGTGGCAGTGTGCCTTGTTTGGGGTGACCATGAGTAAAATAAAAGTGTACAATGTTATGCGTGTGTAAATCGCAGAAGGTTTTTAATTTGAACTTTTACATTTAAGCAAAACGGATGCATTACTTTTTGCGACAAATTGATTATTTCTCACTTAAGGGCCTAAGTATGTGCCAAAAGCAAAAGAGAGAGAGAGAGAGAGAGAGAGAGAGAGAGAGAGAGAGAGAGGGAGAGAGAGAAAATTCCAGGTTCCTGCTTCCCTAGCTGTACTGACATGCAGAAGTTCAAGTGCAACGTGAACCGACATCTTGCTGTCCAAATCCCAACATAGTGCCCCAGTAGTTGCTGCCCCTGATAGTAGCCCCCTATACCAAAGTGGCAATGCGCCTTGTTTGGGCTGAAAATGTAATTTAAAAAAAATAAAAAAAAGAGAGAGAAAATATTTTGATTCGTTAGTTACACCAGAATTTTGTTGCGATGTAAATTAAATTGATGACGATTGTCACAGAGTAAAGTTTGATAGTTTTCTCTTTTCAATGCAAGTGTTAAGTCACACAATTGCTGTTTATTGGCACATATACAGGGTGAAAACATTACAGTTTTATGTTAAAACTTTTATTGAAAAATCAATTCAGGTAATTTGATTATTTAGAATAGCTGACATTTATTCAATGTAACCGTCTTCGGCCCTAATCACCGCCTCGATACGGATCCGATCATAGACCATACGAAAATGAAAATGATCGTTTTCTTCTTTTGCATTTTCCCTTTTAATATCCTGAAGATGTCCTCTGCAATAGGGACGAAACGTTGATCATTTCATAAATTCATTCGGTTTTTCTTTTTTCAAAACAACATAACCTCATGCATCGCTGGTATTTTAATTTTATTTTATATATATATATATATATATATATATATATATATATATATATCTTTATTCGATTGGCAAAATTTTAGAAGAATTATAAAGAAGTGAACCATCGCGTAAATTCAATCAACTAAAATAAGATGGAAAACGGGGTGAGGAAAAGGAAAAAAAAATGGGGCAAGTTATATGTAACACATGTACAATTAAATAAAATAAATAAGTCGATTGAAAACAAGATCGTTAAAATACACCCTTGAAAATGTTAGTCTGAACGAAAAGCGCTTCGGGTGTATTTTAACGATCTTGTTTTTAATCGACTTATTTATTTTATTTAATTGTACATGTGTTACATATAACTTGCCCCATTTTTTTTTCCTTTTCCTCACCCCGTTTTCCATCTTATTTTAGTTGATTGAATTTACGCGATGGTTCACTTCTTTATAATATATATATATATATATATATATATATATATATATATATATATATATATATATATATATATATATATATATATAAACAATGACCAAGAACGTACGAGCTACCTAAGATCCACAAGAATGTGATCCGCGTTAAGGCCCATTCCTGTTCATTGTTGCGTCACCCCCAAAACGAGCCGGCCAAGTAGTTAGCCGAAATACTTAATCCTGTTTTAAGAGAATTTTATGATAATTGTATTGGAGATTCTTTCCGTTTTGCAGCATTCATGCGAAACATGTTCGTTTGATGTCACTAACTTGTTTACAAACGTTCCCCTCGATGAAACCATTCAGGTATGTGTTGATATGCTTTATCGTAGCAATTTAACCCCTCCTGCTTGTTGAGAGAACATTTTCCTGAAACTCATGGAACTTATCACCAAGTCGATTAGGTTCAGCTTCAATCATGTAATGTACCAGCAGGTTGATGGGGTGGCGATGGGAAGTCTGTTAGGTAAAATCTTAGTGGACATTTTCATAGGTGTCCAGGACTCTTTATTATTCACTCGGGTTCCTAGACCCTTCTGCTATTGGCGTTATGTAGGCGACACTTTTATTATTTTTAAGTCCCATCATGAAGTGAGTGAACTCTTCCTGAAATAAAACAATCTCCATCTAGCACTACTATTTACTATGGAGAAAGAACGTAATGACTCTTTACTCTTTTTAGATAAGAGCAGATAATAATTTTGGGTTTGTATTACTATACACATAGATTCGAAAAAGTTGTAAAAAAATAAAGAATACATTACAAATAAATGTTATCAAAGGTAAGATAAGTTACTCTTCTACCAAACTGGAAAAGTTTTTACTGGTTTTACTCACTTTAAAACGTGTAATCGGTTCGAAAATCATACAGTGTTTATCGATATATTTTGAAAAAAAAATGGCGGCATGCTCGCTGTTAAACACGGTAAGTTTGGGAAAATGAGTTCAAACAAACAAATTATACAAAATGCTGTTAGAAACCCACCGAATATATGTCCACCTATGTCACGGTAACATATATTGAGTGAGTGTCTAACAGTATTTTTTATAATTGTTTTGTTTAAATTCATTTTCTCAAACTTACCGTGTTGAACAGCGAGCATGCCTCCATTTGCATTTTTCAAATACATCAGTAAACACTGTATGTTTTTCAAGCCGAATAAACACGTTACATTAAATAAAAACACTAAAAGAATATCCAGTTAGATAGAAAAGTAACTTATCTTTCCTTTGATAACATTTATTTGTTATATATTTGTTTTTTGACAACTTTTTCGAATCTATGTTTATAGTAGAACAAACCCATAATTTTAGTACCACAATATAAAGGAAATCGACTTTCACTGGCGTGTATATCGGTTGGGATTCTTTTGTCCTTATAAATACAAAAATTAGTTTAATTAAGACCTTAGTTCACCGTGTCTTGATGATTTGCACGACCAGCAAATTAGCAGCTGAACTGAGGAAGATAACTGGTATTCTTATTAAGAATAGTTTCTCCGAAGTCATTATTTCCAGGTTTACCCATAAAAACTTGCGAAATTTAATAATGACATTTTCTTTGGTTCTCTCAAGTACCCGGTCTAAAGTTCCTCTTTATTGGCTATATCTGTAAAGGATTTTCTGGTAGAACTAGGTCCGCTGTGTCATACTGCAATCATGCAGTACAGCCCCGTGTGGTTTTTTGGTACTAGGACTGCTTTCCCAACCTTTCAGAAAGATGTTCTTTCCACACTAGATTTAGTAATCTATGAATTTAAATGTCAGTGTGAGGCTGGTTATGCGTTTGGGAGACAGAGTGACACAATATACCTCTTCACGTTTCCGCAAGACTCAGTGGTTTAAAAGAAGTATGTCGGTGAGCACATCCGAGCGTTTACAGAGCACACCCGGGCACCCACCTCTCCGTGCGTCAGCAATTGGGCAGTATTTGCTGGACAATAAATGTTGTGGCGAGACGTATTCAGATAGTCATTTTCGTATCATACACAAGGCCCGTTTAACTTAATATTCTGGGGGCCTTGTGTGTGACAGTATGCAGACCATCGCTCTGTAGGAAAAAAGCTCTCTCATAAATTAGAATTATTTAAAGAGCACTAAAAATGCCTACATCTCGACATATATTTAGTTTTTGTTCTGCAATTACACGCAGATTTTTTTTTTTACATAGAAGTCGCCACTTATCAAGGCCGGAGGCCATTCGAGTATTACTCGAGTTAATGGGTATACAGTAGTCAATGAGACAATATCATAGTAATCATTAGTAGTGGAAATTTGTTAAATTGGATTACTTAAAGGGAACGGCTCATCAAAAATTTGTTTACGTTGGACAACTGGAAAACAGGGAAACGGAAGACAGTTCCATAGGCGTGCAGGAAAGAAGCTTTGTTCATGGAATCTATGTTTAGGTTTAGGCACAGATAAAGAGTGGGAGAAATTATTGATAGTGGTTTCAGTTATACGAATGTTTTTCGTGAAAGTCAGGCAAGGGGGCTATAGATTAGAGCTCAGACGAGCACTTGCCATGAAAATAATGATGAAGGAGAGATTAGCTCGCAACATCTCTTCTGTGGGAAAGGTTGCAAGAAAGAGAAAAGGGCGCCCCCACTAGGCTACGAAGTCTGTTTTTTGAACTCTGTCAAGGAAAGATAAGGCCTTTCTAGCAGCTTCTGTCCAGATGTGGCAACAGTACTCCATCCTTGGACGTACATGGCTCTTATACAAGTAGATAATTGCATCAACGGTGAGATAGCTCCTGGAGCGGTAGAATGATCCCACAATTTTTCCAGCAACCTTGGCAACAGATTTGATGTACGTGTTCCATTTCAGATCAGGAGTAAAGGCCAAACCCAGAAACTTGTCAAAACATGGAACCTCCCCAAGATGAGTGTCATTCATTTCAATTGACGCCAGACGGGGATCAGAGTGTTGATGACGTAAAGATAGAAGCTTGGCTTTGGATGCATCAAAATTAACAGCTACCTCTTTCCCCATTGTACCACGTGCTCAAGATCAGAGGAGAGAGAATCAGAGAGAACTTGATCATTTACGGCCTTTGAAATGTTGCCATAGATGGTAGTGTCGTTAGCATAAATGTATAGGAATGGTCTTAGGATGTGATTTGAAAGATTTAATACAGATTCTAGCAACGTACTCATGACGCACAGAAAACTAATTGGTCTGTACTGAGAGGGAGATGACCAATCATCTGAATTCTTAAATACTGATGAGATTTTCCAGGGTTTTGGGAAGCAAATCCCCTTAAGAAAACGCTTAAATAACTTTGTAAGTATGGGAGCTAGTTCTGGTTGAAGCTTGTTGAGCACTATAAATAAAATACCACCAAGGCCAGTTGCTTTACTGGAATCAAGGTTTTTAATTGGCAACATCACGCACGGATATGTGTATATCGCATAGCGTGTTTTCAGATGCAGGAGGAAATACGGAGGTTTGGCGGCCTTGATCACATAGGGTAGAATTAACTGCACAGTTCTTGGCAAAGAGTTTGGCTTTGTCTGCTGCTGACGAGATTACTTCATTGATTATAGTTGGGATAGATATAAAAAAAGAGATTATATTCTCGAAATATCAAAGGCTTCTACCATCCTGATTATTTTAAACAGTAAGCTTATTTTACTGCTTGTAGCTAAAATTGATCTGGAAAATAAATGAATACACGAAAAAAAAATATATAAAAAAAACAAAC
>NC_136482.1:154985993-155043493 GCF_053919585.1 Euprymna scolopes | reverse complement strand
TAAAAATAGCAGCGAATGCAAAAAAAAAAAAAAAGAAAAAAGAAAAGATCTACCAAAAATTAATTCCAAAAACAATTAAATGAAATTTTTCGTCATTTTATATTTCTAATGTAATCCTCCCCTCCCTATCAAAAAAAAAAAAAAAAAAATTGAATTTGTCATATTTTGGGGTTCGTTCTGTTTATAAAATTGTTAGGTGAAAGTACAGAATGGTTTCATAAAAATTAATTAAATTTATCGTTATTTTATGTTTCAAATGTAATTCCTGACCCCCACCACAAAAAAAGTAAAAGGTTTTGTATATGTCATGTTCTGCCCAACCCATCGATCGCCAAACTTGAAAAAATACTAGAGATGACATGACCTGTTGAAAGCTTTGTGGCCAAAAAGTGGGTGCTTATTTCATGTTAAATTTATATAGAAAAGTTATCCCCCACGCTAAAATGTTATTTTTTTTTCAAAATTTCTTCTTTCATATTATTTATAAATGCTACTTAAACGTGTTAGACCACAAAAAAAAGGTCTTAATATTTTTGGTCACTGTCAAGTTTCTTTCCAACTCCCCCCAAAATTTTAAAATGACGACTTTTAACGGTTTTCTGTGGTGCTGAAAACGAATATTAGGTTTAAATTTGGGGCAGATAAGTAGTTGTCATATGAAGAAATTACTTTTGCAAAAAATGGGGGATCACTCTCCTATATAAATTTAACGTAAAATGAGCACTCACTTTCTGATCACCTAATAATTTCTTTATACCATAAAACAAATGTAACTGTGATATTCGTTTTCAGCACCCCCGAAAATTGGCGCTGTTTCTTTTTTACTAAGAAATGCGTTCATTTTTTCATCTCATAATTTAGGGCGCTAATTATGCTGTTAGTAAGTTTACAAAAGCATACTTTTGTTTTTCGTTCTTTTTTCATTATAGAACTTATATAGTTGTTAACAGGTGCCTCTGCAGTTTAACATTTCACAAAGATTCTGTTTACATTAGGAGGCGGTTAAGTAAAGTACAGGAGCACCTGGTAAAATTTATACAAATTCTATAATTGAATACTCACAAAAAAAAAAACAAAAATATATTTTTGTAAACCGCTCATGTAAGTTTACTAACAGCATTATTTGCGTCCTAAATTATGAAAACATAAACGAATTTCTTAGTAAAACAACAGCGCCGGTTTTCGGTGGTGCTGAAAACGAATATCACAGTTAAATTTGTTTTATGATATGAAGAAATTATTAGGTGGTTAAAAAGTGGGTGCCCATTTTACGTTAAATTTATATAGGAAAGTGATCCCCAACTTTTTGAAAAAGTAAATTTTCATATAAATAAAATTACTTATCTGCCCCAAATTTAAATGTGATATTCGTTTTCAGCACCATTGAAACCATTAATAGTTGTCATTTTCAAGTTTTTTGAGGAGTTGGAAGGAAACTTGACATTGACCATTTTTTTTTCTAGGGGTTAACGACGCTGGGTCACGTCGTAAAAATTGAACATTTTTAATTTAAGATATTAAATAAATTATAAAGAAAATCTGTTTCGCAGGCAATTAAACACACTTGCTATGGTATAATTATTATAATAAATCCTGGGCAACACCGATTAAATTTTATAAACAAAAACAGCAGAGGATGATGGATTTTGTTCACATGTGCCTCTGACTAACTCTGCCCTCGTGAGGATGCAAGTAAATGAGGACATTTGTTTTAATTATTTTTCTCTAACAAATAAAAAAAAGGTTACATAAAAATTAAGAATGAGCGAAAAAGATTTCCTCCGAATTAAAAATAAAAATAATAATTCAGCTTAGAATAATATTTCGAAATGAAAACAAATATTTAATAACGTGCTACGTTTCAATTAAACTATAACAGTTATTTCCCCTTTTGGTTTTCTCGTTTTTGGTTTGAAAATAAAACGGTTTCAGATTTCGGATAAAATCAGTTAAATCAAATATTACTTAAATTTAAATAAAATAAATAATTAATTATTTTTTAATTAGTACAGTTGAAACAAAGTTATGTCGAATAAGTAATGTCATCGAGGTAATTATTTAAATAGATTTAATTTAATGTGATATGTTAAGGACCATAACTCAATAATGTAAATGTGGTTTGAAGAATGTTATATATTGAAAGTCCGTATACAATATAATGTCTCCTTTGACAAATGTATCCTATCATGGGCGTTAATATTTCTTGACCAGGAGAGGTGTACACACATTTGGCCTTTGTATTTCTTTGGTCATTGGGAGTTGTACACACAGACGCTACTACTTTATTTTTATATATATAGTTTTTGGACGCCCAATATATATATATATATATATATATATATATATATATATATATATATATATATATTGGGCGTCCAAAAACTAACTGAAGGTTTGAAAAGCTTCATCATTTTACCGTTAACGATTAGTTTTTTTTTCTCTATTTCAGATATTTAAGAGACGATATTTTGGAAATTAATTATCGATGTATAACATTCGACAACGTACGCAAGTTGTGAATGGCAATGTCAAATGGCCACCACGTTCCCCAGACTTGACTAGCCCCGACTTTTACTTTTAAAATTATCTGAAAGAATTGAAGGAAGACATAAGGAACAAAATAAAGGAGTTAAATCGCAATCCAGAGATTCTGCAATCTGTCATGAATAATGTTTTGGAAAGAGCAAAAATATGCGAACCTGAAAATGGGCAACATTTAAAAGACATTAGTTTTCATAAATAAAGATTGTTTGAATTTTGCTTTTATTAAAAACAAATCCCTATGTCTTTGTCAGATTCAGTTAAAATTACAGAAAGATATCATCAAAAATAAGGAATCTATTTAAGTTCCAAACCCTTCAATCACTTTTTGGAAACCCAGGATATATATATATATATATATATATATATATATATATATATATATATATATATATATATATATACACGTTCAGTTTTATATTATATATATATATATATATATATATATATAATATAAAACTGAACGTGTGTGTGTGTGTGTGTCTCGTCACGAATAGGCTCCTATACGGTTGACTATTTTAAAAAACTGATTACATACAATGATAGAAGATGTATCGAGGATCAGGAATGGGTATGTTTGATCTGGCAGAACGGTGGTTCATAAATATTGTGGGGTATGCGTTCGCGCTTGGCCTCCAACGTATAGAAATAACAAATGAAAGAAAAAAAAACGTTTACAAGGGGGGTTGATATAGATGTACACATGAATACTTTGATAAGTATGTTTCAACTTAAATAGGGATGGTATAATAAAATTGTGGGGTCTGCGTTCGCGCCTGTACTCCATGGAAATATGGCACAAACTTTAACAAAGACTTTTCATATCTATTTGCGTAAGTATACTTTGATAATTATTTTTCAATTTGAAGAAATATGGTATAATAAAATTATTGGGTGTTCGTTCGCGCTTGACCTCCATAGAATGGAAATATGTCACAAAGTTTAACAAGATTTTTTAAAAGGGGTGAGGGTCCACAATAACACCTAAACTTTAATCTTAATTCACGCTAGCTTTTATTTATTTTTTGGAGTTGAATCATATTCACCTCATAAATTCACGTTCTTATTAAAGTGAAAAAAAAGTCGGAACTTTAGACAATTCTCGACACAAATTTTACATAACTCTGTTTTTTTCCTTCTCCACTTGCACGTGGCACTCTTTAAAAAACAGATAAATAGATAAATAATAAAAAAAACGTTACTTGTTATCGTGTCAAAAGAAGGAAAAAATCCTGCTCAGGTGATTACGTATCTTTTTAAAAACATTTACATAACCTTTCTATTTTTATTTATATATCTGTTTAAGCTTTTTTTTGTCAGTGTACTAGAAGGAATTCAGTTGATTACAATCCTTTCTGCGTGTTCTTTACATTACATAGTACAACCCTGAATCCAACGGCGCAATACTACACCGTTCAATACTGTAAAACTGAAACGAAGCTGTTCTGCTTGAAAAGGGCGCCATTTTCTTCTTATTCATATTTATATCGATTCTTTGCTTTAAAAAACTAAAGTAATTATGTGTTTACATTTTTAATATCCCATTTTGCTGTTTCGGATTATTTTATTAAAGTAAGTAAAGCTTCATTATTTTTCAAAACTGTTTTTGTTTCTTTATTTTTCGATATTTCGTCGATATTATTTAGTAAGAGTGTTTATTTTTTAATTTTTTTTACATGTGGGTCACCACTTATCAAGGCCAGAAGGCCACTCAGAATAATTGTGTTATTGCGTGTACAGTAATCAATGAGATAGTATTGTAGTCATCATTAGTATTGGGGTTTTGATAGAGTGTCTTACTTAAGGGGGCGATTTGTCAGGAGTTTGTTTATGTTGGACTTGAAAACGTCCAAGTTGTAGTCAGGTGGGAAGCAAGCAAGCGACAGAGAGTTCCACTGGCGTGCAATCTACGTTTGGATTTAGGCACAGATAGAGAGTGGGGGAAATTATTGACAGTAGTTTCAGCCAAACGGGTGTTTCTCGTGAAAGATTGGCGAGGGGGGACGAGGGATTGGAGCTCAGACGAGCACCTGCCATGGAAATAACGATAAAACAAAGACAGGCACGCAACGTCGCTTCTGTGGGAGAGAGGTTTCAGGGAAGAGAAAAGGGCATCCCCCACTAAACTACGAAGTCTATTTTGTACTCGGCCAAGGCAGGATAGGCTGTTTTTAGCAGCTCCTGCCCATGTGTTGCAGCAGTACTCCATCCTTTTTATACAGACAGAGATTGCATCAGTAGTGAGATATCTTCTGGAGCGGTAGAAGGATCCAACCATTTTCCCAGCGTCCTTGGCAACATATTTAATGTATGTATTCCATTTTAGATCAGGAGTAAAGGTCAAACCCAGAAGCTTGTCAAAACATGGAGCCTCCCCAAGACGAGAGCCATCCATTTCAATTGATGCGAGATGAAGAACAGAGCGTTGATGATGTAAAGATAGAAGTTTGGTTTTGGATGCATTAAAAGTGACCAGCCACCTCTTCCCCATTGTACAACGTCGTCAAGATCAGAGGAGAGTGAATTAGAGAGAACTTTGTCATTTACAGCCTTTGATGTGTTGCCATAGATGGTCGTATATATATATATATATATATATATATATATATATATATATATATATATATATATATATATATATATATATATATAAATCCCCTACTTAGAAGCACAGAGCAAATGAAATAAAAAAAGTACTGTTAGAAGATCTGACACCTCCAGTGTTTTTATTTTTATTTTTTTTATTTAAAATTCATATTTTCGGCGTATAACAAAAACCTCACCAGGAAGCATTGGACAATACATTTTTTTTCTTTTTCTTAATTACACAAATAGGTGTTGTTTATCGTCCAGTCCAGTTGGCAAACACTCGATCATGAGCACATGTGTAAACTTTAATAGAAATCCACCTTTTAGAAGTACGGAAAAATGAAATTCAAAACATTAGAAGATCAGACACGTGCGATACTTTTTTAAAAATAAATATTCATTTATTCAAACTTTCTAACGCCTGCTTTCAAAGTAGACCCAACTACAAGGTATCCTGCTCTAACATCATGGTATACGTTCTAACCTTCCAGAGATTGAAATCAATTATGGAAGATCAAATCTGAACTCTTATATTTGTGCGAAACTGAAATTTACTCAAGTGATTCTTAAGTCGACTTCAAAGATTATTCTAACTTCACATTCACATCCGATAAAAAACAAAGCAAAAACAAAACTGGACATGGAATATATGCCTACATTAAAGATGGTTTCCCCAGTGGCAGGGACACCTACACATATGATCCAAAATCTCCATATGTTTAGTGTAGCGCTTACATCATTACATTAGTGTAGAACTTACTCACATCATAAGTGTAACACTTACTGCATTAGTTTAGCACTTAATCACTACATTTATGTAGCACTTACATTATTAGTGTAGCACTTAATCACTGCGTTAGTGTAGTACAAACATCATTAGTGTAGCACTTCCTCGCTATATTAGTGTAGCACTTACATTAGTGTAGCACTTAATCACTACATTAGTGTAGCATTTACTCATTACATTAGTGTAGCACTTACATCATTAGTGTAGCACTTAATCATTGAATTAGTTTAGTACAAACATCATTAATGTAGCACTTCCTCGCTACATTAGTGTAGCACTTACTACATTAGTGTAGCACTTACTACATTAGTGTAACACTTACTCACTACATTGGTGTAGCATTTACTCACTATAGTGTAGCACTTTCTCACTACATTAGTGTAGCACTAGCAGTATCAGAATTTTTGTAGGAATTTTTGACACCCCTAACACGAAACTGCGAATACAATATAAAAATCTCGTAATTTCTCTGTTAAAAGTGGGTTATTTATTTTCTTTATGGATTATACTTCCAAAATAAACTATTACAGTTGTTTTAAAAGTAATAAAAATATTTTTATTTTTTTTTTAAAACAGTAATGAATTTTCCGAACTCAATATTTTTCAATTTTTAAACTCAATATTTTTAAATTTTTAAATTTTAAAAATCTATCAAAATTTTTCTATTGATTCTATTTTTACGATATTTTCAGGGTCAATGTGAAATTTTATGTTCTTTCCAATAAACCGAATATAATATTTTAGACAAACGTTTTTTTTAAATTCACGCCCCCCCATTTTCACGCCCCCCCATTTTCACGCCCCCCCCCCATTTTGAAATGTCTATTAAAAAGTAAATAATTAATTTATGTTTAATAGGTTTATATATCACAAATTGAAGAGAAAAGGTCAATAAATAATATATTCAAATTTAAAACAAAAAAAAAAATCAGTTTTTTAGAAATTTACCTGTAAAGTCCGAAGTTTAAAACCTTATTTTATAAGAACACATTTTTTCTTTTTGTCTTTTTTTTTTTTTTTTAATGAAACCTTGGTCCTTGCTCCTTTAATTGAAAAAAAAATTAGGGCTTGAATTACATTTTTCGAGGAGTTATAAGCTTAGAAAGATAGGGGGTCGAATAATTTACGCCTCTCATTTTGAAATGTCTATTAAAAAGTAAATAATTAATTTATGTTTAATAGGTTTATATATCACAAATTGAAGAGAAAAGGTCAATAAATAATATATTCAAATTTAAAACAAAAAAAAAAATCAGTTTTTTAGAAATTTACCTGTAAAGTCCGAAGTTTAAAACCTTTTTAAAAAAAAAAAAACACATTGTTTTGTTTTGTTTTTTTTTTAAATAAAACCTTGGTCCTTACTCCTTTAATTGAAAAAAAAAATTAGGGCTTGAATTACATTTTTCGAGGAGTTATAAGCTTGGAAAGATGGGGTGGAATTATTCACTATTTTCACGAAATTTCTGACACTGCTAGTGTAGCACTCACATCATTAGTGTAGCACTTACTACATTAGTGCAGCACTTACTACATTGGTGCAGCACTTACTACATTGGTGTAGTACTTACTACATTGATGTAGTACTTACTACATTAGTGTAGCACTTACATCATTAATATAGCACTTACTACATTGGTGTAGTACTTACTACATTGATGTAGTACTTACTACATTAGTGTAGCACTTACATCATTAATGTAGCACTTACTACATTGGTGTAGTACTTACTACATTAGTGTAGCACTTAAATCATTAATGTAGCACTCACATCATTAGTGTAGCACTTACTACATTAGTGTAGTACTCACTACATTAGTGTAGCACTTACATCATTAATGTAGCACTTACATCATTAATGTAGCACTTACATCATTAGTGTAGCACTTACTACATTAGTGTAGCACTCACTCTCTACATTAGTAGCACTTGCATCATTAATGAAGCACTTTCTCACTACATTAATTTGGCACTTATTCACTACATTAGTGTAGGACTCACTGTTATGATGATAATAGGATAATACTGATATGATTATGATTATGATTATTTTTCGACAAAATGTAGCATCCTTCTGCTTGCTTTACAAGTATTTTAATGATAGGTGCTCCGATGAACTATAAGCCTTCAACGTAAATGCCTCCGATAAACCCAACAAGCAGTAAAATCCCACACCTACATAGTAGAGATCCCCCATTTCTTTCTATAAAATATATATAAAAAATATATAAAATATATCTAAAATATATATAAAATATACCAATGTTCAATAATATTAAAATCTGGGCATTATGTGGACAGATTAGATGTTCTACGTGACTTTAATGTTTTTCGTGCGGTTAAGTTACAATATTTTCTGTGTGAATGGGAGCATTGTTATCCAGAAGGATAGCATTTGCGTCTAAACTGTTGATTCTTCCATGTAGAGAAACTATAAAGTCAGCTGATTTCCAAGATATAGTCCCTAAATCATTACCGATCCCCCCCCCTCCAATGCTTAGCAGTTGGAAGAAGGCAGTCTGGCTAGAACGCTTCTTTTGGCCAGAGGTTTGGAATCGAGTAAACGATACTTTATCGAAGAAAATAACATTCTCTTATCACTCTACGGACAAATTTTTGACGTTTCTACATCACTCTACACGTTTTTTAACACTTGTGTTCGAAAACAGTGACATCTCGACCATGAAACTGAAACTTCTTTTTTTTTTTTTTCAAAGAGTTTCTATTTTCTTCAAGAATTTTGTTTGGAGGAGGATAGTTTCCTTTTTTTTTTCTCTTTTTTCAAAGGCTGTCATCACGTTCGGAACAGTTACTGTTACAGAAGCACTTGCTTCCTAGTACTATTGTAACATTAGTAACAATAAATATCAGCGAAACCAACATTTTGGCATTAAACACACATATAACTCGACTACCTACTGGGGAGAACTTGAATGCCTACTGGGAGAACTTAAATGCCTACTAGAGGAGAACTTGAATTCCTACTAGACACTATCCTCGAGTGTCTAAGGTCTCTCTGCACATGTGTTTACCAGAACAACCTGGCATGAGGATACTTTTCCATAGAAGTAAAACCTGACCAAATATTCAAAATCACATAGTTTTCGCTGCCCAAATAAGATCTCCTCACTGTAGCTAACCTACATTAGCTTTTACAAGAAATGGTGCACCTTCTCCAAGTGATGTTACCTCAAGTAATATCACGAAACTGGATACTCAACTAGAATAGATGAATTCTTGTCCTGGAATTCGGTAAGACCATGAGACTAAAACAAAAGATATACTATAAAATATGAAAATGATTAATTGGGGAGAGGGGATTTATGTTCCCAATTTCTTTACTAACTCAGTGTTTGAGAGATAAAGAACTTTAATCGAACATTTGAATATCTATGTATCTCATATAAATTTCAAGTTTTGGTCCCAGGTAGTGGGCTCCTTGATTTCTGAGAACTTCAACTGAAGTAAAATAAACCAAAAATGTGATATGTCATGTCATTGGACACACAGGCAGAAAGAAAGACAGACAGACAGACACACAGACACGTTCACTTATGTATATATATATATATATATATATATATATATATATATATATATATATATATATATATATAGGCACAAAAATAACTATTTTTTCTGTAGGGTTGGCAACTAAGTTCTTGCCGTCTAAATTTAGCTGGTGCAAAATTGACAACTAGGTTGGATTAATTTTTCGAGTTAAAATCAAATTTCTACCGGAAAGGTATTGAGAATCTTGTTGAACGTTGGCAAAAAATTGTGAACACGAATGGAGAATATAGCATTCGTTAAACAGTTGTTAGTTCTTATTTTACTTTTAAAAAATGTAAATTGAAAAAAATCGCAAGAATTTAGTTACCAACATAACATTATTTTGTTCCACCTCTGTATATAATAAACACCCAATAGCACAATTTTCCTGTTTTTGTCTGATGATTACAAACAGAGATGAACAGCGGAAGCCGTTGCGTAGTTTAATGGCCATACATATATTTTTGGTACTAGTGCGGCCTTTAAGCAAGACGTAACTCAGCTCGGCTTTCCCTGAAACATGACATCAACATCTCGGGTTTTATCTGCTGTCTGACGTAACATGGCGATCAGCCAATCAGAACGTATCGCGCTTCGTGCACGCGGGTGCTACTCCCGAGCAGCAGATGAGAAATTTGATAAATATTGGAAGAGGAAAAAATCAACAACAAAAAAAGAATTTACTTTTTTTTACCATTTACTTCTTATAAACTTTTCTTCACACAGTTAATAAAAAAAATACGGTAGGGTTTTCTTTTTTTTTATGTTTCTACATTTAAAATTTTGATATTTTGTTTTACCCAATGTTGTTGTGATTTCATCGGCGACGCTCGGCATAATCCGGCTATTGACGTCATGTTCCGGAGAAAGCCGAACGAACGCTGAGAATCGTTGGAGTGCCCATAAAAATCGCAATTGCAGTTGAGGTAGAGAAGAAAACCATTAGAAATGCAGTAAAATATGTTTTCAAGTTAAAATCTTACACAAGAACAGTAAGACACTTGTGGAGCATAGCCATAAAAGAAGAAGAGAATATAAAGGCGCAATAAAAATATGTTACTTGGTTCAAGAAAAAGTCCTTCATTTTAACGACCTTTTCAAATGTAATGATCTTCACCGTCGATGCTGATTCTGAACAACAGAAACAACAGATATTTCGCCAATTCTTCAGCTGAGGTTAAGTAGTCATTCAGAACAAAATATTCTTTTCCATCGCATGGCTTTTAGCGTTTTGGCTTTCGATGGGAAAAGATGCCTCTAAAATTCTACAAAATTAATGAAAAGGTCAATGTTAATATTTACTACAAGATTGAAAGATACCAGGGATTATCATGATAGTAATTATGTCTAGACATGGGATTATGTCTCACAGCTAGAAAAATACAAGAATTCCGCAAACTTTAGCAGCTTTTTGGAACACTGTTTCTGGGCGTCTTCTAGCCCAGATCTAAATTATCTAGATTATGTTATTTTAGGCATTATAGAACATACTACAAATATATCACACTACAAATATATCATACTACAAATAGAACATACTACAAATAGAACATACTAAAAATAGAGCATGACACAGCAATCGATTCTGTTAAAGATATTCGAAAACAATGGGAGAAATTGGCTCTCAAGTAACACTCAAGGAACACCTGTGCAAGTTTTAGGAAGCGGCGAAGGCAGTCATTGCGAAAGAACACATAGTAAAAACAAAAACAAACAACAAAAAAAAACATTTTCTATTATGTAAATCTTCTTGTGGCAAATAAATTCATATGATATTTAATAAAATAATTTGTCATATTCCCCCCCCCCATGTATGGTAGTTTCCTGTAAGGGTGCTTGCGTATGAAATTTTTGTGGCAAGAGTTGCGCAATATCCAACTACACCTCTCCTGAGTCGGCGTTGTTAAATATCAGTGGCAAGTGGGAGTTCAGGATGACTGGAAACAATGCCGAGACAAGCGAAGAGAATAGATAGCGCATAGAATTCCCATAATAGTCACCCATCTGGTACTAGCCAGGCTCAACTTCGGCGATTTAACGAGAACCGGTGTGCCAACGTAATTATGCCTTATATATATATATATATATATATATATATATATATATATATATATATATATATATATATATATATATATATATATATATATATGTAATTATGACAGCCCCTTTAAGAAATTCGTTTCTTATCGTTGAGCACTTTCCGTTGAATTAAAAAGTCGGTCAATTTAGCTCTTATGCGTAGATCATCGTATAACGATTTGATCACTGTCTGTCTGACGTAATGAACATTTAAATTAAAATGTTTAAAATTCAACGCTATTTCATACGGTTAATAGTAGCCGAATGGATACGGCCTCCGCTAATCGAGCCAGAGATGTCTCGTGTCGCGGGGTTCGAATCGTTCGACTGGTAGTAATCGTGACACCCTGCACTGAAGAATCCCGAAAGGATGAAACACTAGTGTCTGTAGGTATTTAATTATTATAGTAAAAAAAATAATTATATATATATATATATATATATATATATATATATAAACATGTAATTTTTCAGAATGTGAGAGATTATATTATTATTTCAACAGCCAAACAACGTCGCAGCCTACAAACCGGAAGTCCAAGACTCGAGTTTCGCCCTCAATTGAGCTCATCATTAACTAAGACAGAAGCAAACCGCGGTGAAATCCGACTGTGGAATTGACCTACTTTTCGTTCTTGGCTGGCATGGCTCTTGTGGGCTGCAACGTTGTTTGACTGTGGAAATAATAAACATTATATATATATATATATATATATATATATATATATATATATATATATATATATATATATATATATTATCACACCAGAAAACATACATACACACGGCAAGATTCCAGTATACTATGTACCCTATTCATGGATTGTGTAATCTCTCTAGAGTGTTCAATTTTGTTCAGACACTCTACGGTCGCTTTCTGCGACAGTGACCATTTTTTTTCTTTGCGGAAAGTGGCAGATTATAGAACTTTTGTTATATATTTATACAAATAGTTTCAGCTAAGATTCCGCTTAATATTCTTCATTTATAACCCTAATGGATGTGTGTACTGCTAGGAAGAAAAAAAAAAAACAAAACAAAAAAACTAGAGTCAACGGATGATTTGAAAATGTACAACCAGGATGGGTAGGATGCTAGGTGAACATGATATTTATAAATATTTCGATTTCCGTGGAAAATACACCATCAAATAAACAGAATAAAAAGAGAAGATTGACAAAGAACACCTGGGTAGAACAAAAAATCTAAAATGTAAATTATAGATTTCTCCTTCCTATCTCTAGCAGTGCATACTTTTCCATTTTTAATTCTAATTTGAATGTCCTTGCCGGAGATTCTGGTTATATTTATAAGTGTTGTATCGTCCATCCATCCATCCATCCATCCATAGCCCTTGAGCCCCTGGAGGGACATAGGCCATCTACAACTTTTTGTAGATGCTTTTGTAGCGAGAAGTTCTTTTTACAGGGTGAGGGTGCTGACCACACGCTCAACCCTCCCAGAAGGTACATACAGCGCCTGGCCTTCCCAAATGGTCACCCATCTTGTACCGGCCAGGCTCAACGTTGCTTAACTTCGGTTATCTGGCGAGAACCGGTGTGTCAACGTGATTGTGCCGTACAGTGTCGTGGCACAATAGTAAAAAGAAGAAAATCAAGTCGTGGTTGGTTTAAGGAACAAGTGTATTTAACATCACAAGTACAAAGGTAGGAAACGGGTATAATTGGCTTGCACGCAGCTAGTCAGTGGTAGTACTGTCGCTTCTTCCATCGATGTAGGTATTACTAGCACTATATATAGTGAAAACCTGTGTAATTTCCCTTGTATTAGAAAGGCCAGTGTAACAGTAAGTAATTCCATTTCCATTTTGCTTTAACTTCCTGTCGTTCATATACATGACGCTGTTAATTTTTTTTTTAGCATGTAATCTCAAAATATCTTCATTTTCTCCAACTTGTTAATTGAATATTCAAGGTCCGTGGATTTTAAAACATGCTTATAGATTATAACAGGAATCTAGTTAAAGAAATACACATCTGGGTTGTATCACTAGTAAAATATTCTAGACCATTGGTCAGCTGGACCAAATAAAAACTGACACATCTTGGCCAAAAGGTGAGGAAACTAATGGGCCTACATAATTCACTGCATTTGGAGAATGGTACTGACAAATTCTACGTGAAAAGGAATGACGCGGTAAGTTGACTGGTAAGTATAGAAGACTGTGCGAACGGCGCAAAACGTGTTAGAAAAGAATATAGTCCATAGCACAGAAAAGCTAGCCAGCGTAGCAAGAGGCACCATCAAAATGCCCAATACAGAGAAAGAAAGAGGAGAAAAGGGAAGTGGAAAGAGAAGCAGAAACGATTCGTATAAACAATCAGAGAAAGAGAATCACATAAGTACCTGAAAATTGTCACAAAAAGGAATCTAAACTGAGAAACGAAATCACTACTAACAGCAGAACAAAACTATGTTATTAGAACTACCTATATAAATGATAAGATAGAACTAATAGAGTGTATTATTAATTTATATCTTGAGATTTTTATTAATTTATTATTATTATTACTATTATTATTATTTTGTTACTTTTCATATATACTAGCGGGGGGGGATACCCGGTGTTGCCCGGGTGTTTGTAGGTGTGTATATTTTTGGGTAAATGAAAAGAAAAATCGTTGGCCGGGTGTCCCGGATGTTTGTTAAAAAAAAACCAAAAATAAAACGAAGCCTTGATGCGCAGTTGGAAAATAATAAAGTGGGAAAAAAAACAAAAAAAAACAAAAACAAAAACAAAAAACAAACGTGCGAGATTTAACAGCAAGTGCCCGTTTTTGACGAGTTAATGACGTCAACTTTGAGTGCGGGACAGTGTTTTATATACCGCGAGTCTGTTTTTTTTTTTTTTTTTTTTTTTTTTTTTTTTTTTTTTATAGTATACGAAAAAGCTTAATGTACATGCGGCGATCGAAAATTGTTGAATATTTATCTTTTCAAAGTCGGGCAAATTAAATAGACAGGCGACCCCGGTTGTTAACTCGTAGATATTATCATTTAGGCGCGATATAAAAAGTTTTAAGAGGTTGTAAGGCGACTCGGGAAACAGCCTTTCTTGGATACACGAAAACGCACACACACACATATACACACACACACACACACACACACATTTTCGCTTTTATATTTATAGATTTTCATATTTTTAGTTAATATTCTTATTTTCATCTTATATTTTATCTTAAGTATTTGTTTTTATTTTGTGGAAAATATATTCTTTGTTCTAAAAAAAAAGGAAGGAAAATTGTGATATGATCATTTCATTAGAGAAGGTCGAAATAAATTAATTATTTCGTATGTGTCGTGTTTGTAAATTAAAACTCATAACATTTGCACTGTGATCTATGAACACAGGGTCTTCTATTCATAAACCTGCCTTTTAATATAAACTTATATCGCATTAAATTTCATATAAAAAAAAAATCAGTTAAGATTGAGCAAACAGGTTTCCTTTTCACAAAAGTTGCTTTATTATGCTCTAGCAATTTTCAAGTGAAACCAATTTTATCAGATATTATCACGGTAATTCATTTATAATAACAATTATGGCCTTAAATATTTCTTTTTATGAATTATTTTGTTTGTGTAATATTAATTACATTATTAATTGTATGTTAAAGGAGAGAGCAATTTCCATAGAAAATCATAAGTGGGAGAGCTCAATGCGTAGCAGATCATGCATAAAATTAAAAGAAAAACACACCCAACAATAGATTCATTATAAATATATTTCTAACCCGAAAGGGCCTTATCAAACGAGATAGGCTAGTCGGGATTAAACGTCCGTCTGCACTAATTCAACAAACTTGCAACCTTCTTTGTATATATTTAAACAAAAAAGAAGAAAAAATGAAGATGCCAAAGGAGAGAGAATGAAAAGTAAAACACTTTAGAGGTGGGTAGAGAGAATAATTTAAACATAAGAAACAGAGAGAGTGATATATATATATATACATACATACATACATACATATATATATATATATATATATATATATATATATATATATATATATATATATATAGGGTGGAACGATAGATTTATCGCCCTAAAGAAAAGAGTACTACACCTTTTCTTTTTTTTTTTTAAATAATATTAAAAAAAAAACAATTCAAGTAACACACATCTATTCAATCTTTAGTCTCAATCACCGCCTCGATAGGGTCCGGAACTGGGAGCATGCCATTTCCATAAGCGCCAGCGGGAGCTTGGTGAATACTCGGCAGATGGCGACGATCAGGCTGACTTTGGTGTTGCATGAGACCATGTTGGTAATGTTCTTAACGTATAACCAAACGAAATAGTCTAGCAGATTCAGGTCGGTGGAAGGGAGGCGGTAGTGAGAGAAAGTATCAAAGTCATAGCATTTCTTTCTGAAGCCAAGTCTTTGCCTTTTTTTAACTTGTAGGCCCTCTGCCGAGTCCTGTTGCCACACCCACGGTTTGCCAGCGGCAACCTGATTGCACCATACTCTTTCGCACATCCAGGTACATTTTAGCGTTGACTTTAAGCCGACTTCGAACATGTGTAGTAGCATAGTGTGGCCCTCACTTCAAATCACACCAAAAATCATAACTTGGAAACTTCGTTGAGTTGTGTCCTCAAGCGTTGTGCCGTCCGGATTTGCATTTGGAGTGTGCTGGCAATGGTCCTAGTGTGATAACTTGGATCGGTAGAGAGCACGAGTTGTATAGGATTTTAATATCAATGTCAGAGCTAGAGAAAAATTAACTTTATAGCTATATAGAATATATTTAAATGTATATTTTATATACCTACAAAGTTTTTTCTCGCCCTGACATTGATATTAAAAGCCTATTTTTTCTATTTAACAAATGTTAACACAAACTTTTTAATATACTCTGTATATATATATATATATATATATATATATATATATATATATATATATGTATATATATAAAAGATTAGAAGGCTATCACAATGCAGGGAATGGAATGTAGTCAGTGTTGAGGAAGAAAGACGAAAACAAGTGACAATTTGCAAATTAATATATATATATATATTAGATGATGAGCTGTGAAACAGCGAAACAGTATTGTATGTGAATGACTATAATGCTCCCTATCTTGGGTTGAGCATTTCGTGAAGTGATATACAGACTGCCAATTGCGTATTAAGCGACGCTCTTTGTGCAAACAAATCGAACGGAGGCATTTGGACGATATCAAGACATCGTTTATTCATTACCCACACAGCAGCAGCTGTATAGCGTAGTGGTGAGAAGTCTTGACTGTTATTTGGGCGATTGGGTTTCGATCCTGGCTTGAAACAGCGAAACAGTACTGTATGTCGGTGACTACACACACTGGCGCGCGCGCACACACACACATACGCACACATATATATATATATATATAGCCAGTAGAGTTTAGTTTCCTAGAAGTACATCCAATGAAACAACATGTGTCTACCAAAGAGTGCTCAATGAGTGAACAGAGCAGGTATATTAAATTTATTCATAAAAACATTGATGGCTACAACGCGAGTGATTACAGAAACATGTATGCACATATGTAACCATCAATGTTTGTATAAATAAATTTAATATATATATATTCAATTCTATTTAGTATCAATATGTCATACTTAAAGAGGTCTGCTGTGTCTGACAATGTTCCATGATATATTTCGGGGAATCCCTTTTGTCAAACGGTGGATGTCACAAATTTATTCAATGCATGCCAGATGGAAGAGTGAAAACAAAGAATAAAATCAAATGGCTGTGCGGGAGACCGCAGTACATATATTGATGGGGTATGTATATTGCGGGTTTGGAGTAATTAACATTGTTGCCTTTATTATTGTTATAGTTTTTTTTAGTTTTTTTAGTCTTTTATAGTTTTATTTTTGATTTTTTTCTATATAATATTCTCTTTTATTTCATTTATTCTTTTATATTATTTTTAAGCTATGATAAATGAAACATTTTTCCTTCTTGCACACGTGTCCATATTTACGTGTTAAAATAACCAGATTGCAGATATTCGATCTCTGAAGAATCTTCAGTGGTTATCCTTATTTTTAATTCGCATATTTTTGCTCTTTTCATTGCAGATTGCAGAATCTCTGGATTGCGATTTAATTCCATTATTTTGTTCCACGTGTTTTGTTTCAATTCTTGTAGGGCGTGGGGTTTGACGTTTCGAGGTTTGTCAGCTCTCGGTACGGAATAAGGGGTTAAATCGCAATTCAGAGATTCTGCAATCTGCCATGAATAATGTTTTGGAAAGAACACAAATATGTGAAGCTGAAAATGGACAACATTTAAAAGACATTACTTTTCAGAAATAAAGATTGTTTGAATTTTGCATTTTTTTTAATGTACCAATATCTTAGTCAAATTGTGTTAAAATTACAGAAAGATATAAAAAATGAATCTATTTAAGTTCAAAACCTTCCAGTGACTTTTTGCGCGCCATATATATATATATATATATATATATATATATATATATATATATATATATATATATATATATATATATATATATAAGAACAAACAAATAGTTAATACGTTCCTTTTCATCGGAGGGTAGGATTTAGCAAAATGCGGGATCGGATAAAAGTATTTGATGAAGCTACAAGTCATAGCAGAGGGAATAGGGTGAATAAAAAAGTGATTTCACGTAAATGGATAGTCTGGTGAAAATAAAGTATCCAATGACGATAAAATCCAAAAAATGCAGAATCCAAGAAAGTTAGTTAAATTTCCATTCGCACAAGTAAAATCCAAGGGTATCGCGTAATTGGAAGATGATCCAAAGTAATCCAAAAGGCAAATATATATATATATTAGTGATGGAACGATTCCAATATTTTCCTTTATTCCAATACAATTACCGATTCCGACTCTGATTCTTTATAAATCTCTAAATATTCACTATAAAGTTGTTATTATTTTTTTTCGATTATTGTAAAAACACATGGTAAGTGTGCTGATATTTTCTTAAACGTGAAAATACAATTTTGGAGGTAATCTGTAGATTTTAGTTAGTAGATTGGTAAATGCAAAGTTTTCCGATTCATATACCGATTCCGATACCTCAAGAAGTTCCGATTTTTCCGATTCCCGATTCCGATTAATTGTCCGAACACTAATATATATATATATATATATATATATATATAATAAATTCCACAGCCAAACAACGTCGCAGCTCACAAGAACCATAACAGTCAACGAACCGGAAGTCCAAGACTCGAGTCTTGGACTTCTGGTTCGGTGACTGTCATGGCTCTTGTGAGCTGCGACGTTGTTTGGCTGTGGAATTTATTATATACAATCTCTCACATTCTGAAAATCATATATATATATATATATATATATATATATATATATATATATATATATATATTGGTAGATAGATAGGTAGATAAATAGATAGATAGATAGATATTTTAACCGTTGCTACAGATAAATAGATAAGTAAGTAGATACTTGTAGATATATCAATGTCACTTGGTTATATAAACATGTCACCATCGCATTCCATTTGTTTAGACACGCAACTATTTTACTCATATCGAATGTAACTTTCGGTCGTTTTTGTCATTGGAGATTAACTCGAGCATGAATGTCAAGCGAAAATAAAAAAATAAAAAATTACTGGAATAGTTTACATTATATATACACAACCAACTCTATTTCATTTTTGAATGAAAAGTTTAATTTTTTTTTTAAAGATCACAAAAACTTACTAAACTCTAGCTACTAACTGTAGGTATAAAATAATTTACATTACAATCGGTTAACTGCTTAACTAATAAAATAAACTACGATAAAGATAAACTTTTTAAAAACGTTATGATATTTATTACTAGTTTTTTAAAAAAATATTTCTCTTTATTTCAAAAATAAAATCTACTAAACAGTTAAATTTTTAATTCACAATTCAGTTATATTTTAAACTAACTGGCAACTCGGCGTTGCCAGGTCGTACAATACACTTAAACATGATATTTTAATTCATGCAGATTGTGTATGTATTATTATAGTATCAATTTTCTATTGAATATTATATATTACGAGGAATAATTTGTCGGATGTACTAATTCGCAAAAAAAGAAAGAAAAAAAAAAATTAAAATAATAATGATAATGTTGTTCATCAAATTTTGTCTGTGTTTGTTTTTAATATCACGTTAGCTAATATTTGGGTTTGACGATCTTAAAAATAGTCTTTCTTCTCTTATAGATAAGAAAAAATAATTTTAAAGGAAAATATTTTACGTTACATCGGCCAAGGTTACACTGGTGTAACGTAAACTATTCCTCTCTGAAAATTCTTTTTATTTATAAGAGATGAAAGACTATTTTTAAAATCGAATTTTTTTTCAATTCTCATTACTTTCTGGATGAATTTCTGTATAAAATATATCTAAAAACACTGCCAGGCATATAAATTACCTTTAATACCTGAATAATTTTTATTTTAGCTTTCGAATTTTTACGATGAAGCTGTTAACTAATTTCTTTTCAACATAACATACCTGACACACTATGCATCTATATTATATTTCTCTTAGCCTGTCCGTTTGACCGTTCCACTTTTTTCTCGGAAACCAGTGGGCCAATTTGGTTGAAATTTGGTATGAACCTTTGTTATGATAAGGAACAACGAACTAAGTATTATGTTGTCCGTTCGATGCAGAGTTATAGATCATAAGTGATTATTAGGGATTAGTCACTATAATATTACATAAAAGTAAGTCACTATAATACTACATAGAAGTTATCTCGGAAACTACTGTGCTGATCTGATTAAATTTTTTCATAGAACTTTTTATGATAAGGTGCAGCAAACTAAGTATTATGGTATTCATTTGATGCACAGTTAACAGGGGTTGGTATTTAATGCAAATTGGGCACAAATTAAACCGTATTCAACCATCGAGTTGTCATAAAGCACTAACTCTAAGTAAAATTTCGACCGTTTTTAACAGGCCTTTTGATACTAGTGTATATATATATATATATATATATATATATATATATATATATATATATATATATATATATATAAAAGAAGAGCAACAAGAAGAAGAAGAAGAAGAAGAAGAAGAAGAAGAAGGATAAAACCAAAAACAACAAGAAGGAATAACTTCATATTTGTATTTTTCAGATATTACAATTGTCTCAACGTAAATCAAACAATTTAAAATTTTATATCATTTAAAAATTTTCGTAGTTAAAACTAATCAGATATGTTTGAAAAAAAAATACAAAGTTTGTACGTATCATGACACATTTTGATTCTGTTAAAACTACATCGGGCAGTAAATGCCGACCCTCGTGCTTTTTAACATGTCCACGGTAATTGATTTTTTTTATTTATACCAATACTTCACTTACGAAGCTTAATGTAATTACAGAGCATAAAACAAATAAATGGCAAAAGTCTATATTCCAAATTACATGATCTTAACCATTTAAAAATATATTCCCCTAAGTAAGTTGATATAATAGTATTAGTACGATTGAATTAAAATTAAATGAATGATTTTGCGCTACGAAACAGGTGCTGTCAAGAATTGTGTATGTTAACATCCTTAAAGTAATAAATTGTAAGATGGTCAACATTGACATTTGGAATATAGACTTTTGTCATTTATTTGGTATATATATATATATATATATATATATATATATATATATATATATATATATATAAAATGGGTTAAGCAATTCCAACGAAAGAAAGATGTAGTCACCAACAATGTTTTTTTTAAACATTATTTTATTATTCCGTGTCTTGATTTTTCATTGAGAATTATGTTTAGATCATTGTAATAATGTTTTTAAATCATTGAAATCGTTTTTAACGCGTTTCAGACGTTCTGTGAAGCGTCCTCGTCAGAAATTATTTTCAAATGTGTTGGAGATGTAAAAATAGCATTTTCGTAGTTCATTTGAAGTGTTTCCAAACGTGTAAGTGTTTACTATTCATAGGAATATTCAATTTTTATTACTCTTTTATTGGGCGGTGGCGAGGCCGCCGACCTCGGCTGCGGTCACTCCTGTATTATGTTTCTCTCGCTCACTCTCTCTTTCTACTTGTGTTTTTTCTTTTTTTCTTTTCCTTTAGGGTAGGGTGTGTGTGTGTGTGTTTTCTTTTATTGGTTTGAGAATGTATGTACTGTTTTATAGTATTATGAGGTTATTTGCTTCCCTAGGAAGGTGACTGTGATCCAAGATCGTTACTAATGTGTATGTGTGAGGAGAATAAGGGTAGGGGTGCTTTCATTATATTTTGATATTTATTTTTTTGGATTCTTGGATTTTAGTATTGTAATTTTTCGTTTCAGTCTTTTCGGGTATTCTTTATATTATGTTTGTTTAGATAGAGGGGTGTATTTAAAAACATGTATAGGGGATTTTTTAATGTTTCTATTTATTTGTCTCCCCATGTTGGTATGGCCAAACCCAGGATAGGTTTCTAGTGTGGGGAAGATCTTGTTCCCCAGAGGGGAGGGGCCAATTGGAGGGGTATAGGTATGGGAGGGGGATGATAGAAGGGATTATAGTTGTCTCAGTCATGAGGGATTTCTCCTCCACTGACTGAGGGGAAGCGAGGTGTTGGAACATATATTATACTATGGTTCTAGGTGTTTCCTAGTGTTGTTGGTTTCGAGGTTAAGTAGGGTTGGTATTGTTCAGTGTGTTGTATTAGAGATAGAGGTGTTATGTCTGTGTGTGGTTATATGCGCGCGCGCGTGTGTGTGTTTTAATGTGTCGGTTCTGATTTATGAGTGGGTGTGTATATGTATATGGATGTGCATGCGAGTGTGCCTTGCATTTCATGTTTTTGTGTGTTGATATTAGGCTCTGTTCAATTCAGGAGTGAATCTTGTGATGAAGTTTTTTTCCTGTGTAAGTAAATAATTGTCTGTTTGGAAGATTGGCATTATTTTGAAGCTGTTTCCACTGCATGTGTGTACGTGTTTTGAAACATAGAGGTGTCTGTTATCTGCAATTTTGATGTTGCTCTTATATAAGGTCACTCTATTGCTGAAATTTTTGGTGGCGCCTATGTAGGATTTGTTGCATGCTGTGCATCTTAGTGCATATACTACATTTCTGGAGGTGCAGTTTAGATCCTTTTTTATTTTGAATAAACATTCTGGGTTTTTGAATAAACATGCTGGGTTTTTGAATGTATATGTGTTTCCTTCTATTATTATGTCACATACGCCACATCGCGGTTTGTTGCATTTTGTAACCCCTTTGTAATGTGTGGAACGAGTTTTGAGGAAGTTAGGATGTGTTTTAAGTTTTTGGGTTGGCGTTTGCTTTTTATTATTTTTGTTGTTTTAAGTATGTTGTTTAGTTTGTCGTTCTGATTGAGGGGGATAATGTTTTTTGTTATCTGTGTGAATAGTTCTGGGTTGTTTGTGTTGTGTGTAGAGAGACGTATGCTAAAATTTGTTCTTTGTTGTGTTCTTTTGGGATTCTTAGTTGGTCTATTGGAATTTTTTCAGCCAGTTCAATACTTTTCTGTATAAGTGGTAGTGGATATCCTCTTTTCCGCAGTGTTATTTGTAGTTCATTCAGTCTAGTCGAACGGAGGTGTATGTCTATTACTATGGTGCAGACTCTACGTGCTAGGGAGTAGGGTATTGATTTTAGACAGTTTTTAGGATGGTGGCTTTTGAAGTGGAGGTATTGTTGAGTGTCTGTGGGTTTGTGGTAGATGTCTGTAATTATGTTGTTGTTTTTGATTGTTACTAGGATGTCTAGGAAAGGTAGTTCTGTGGGCTTTGTACTAGTTTGAAGTTTATTTTTGGGTGTAGATTTTGTAGCAAAGTGTGGAGTTCTCTGATACCCCCCATGTGATTTTCGAGAGGATAAAGCAGTCGTCTAGGTATCTTTTCCAAGATTTTGTGAAGAGTGTTTTTATATTGTACCCGTACTTTTGCTCTATCCTTTCATAAAGGGTCTCTTCTAGGAAGGCGAGTGTAAGGGTGGCACATGTCAGTGCCATTTTAGTACCCATTGCTGTGCCTAGTATTTGGATATAGTTGTTTTTATTGAATTGGAAGGAGTTGTTGTTGAGGATTATGTCGATGCTATCAATCACGAATTGTTTATTGAATCTGGGGTGTAAAGTCTGTGTATGTTTGTCAATCCAATATGAGATAGCTTCTTTTCCAAGGTTGTGTGGGATATTGCTATATAGGCTGCTAACATCGAATGTGGCTAGTATTGTCCCATCGTCTACTGTTTGTGGTAGGGAGCAAAGGAAGTGTGTGTCATCTCTTACAAAACTTCTGACTAGATTGGTGAAGGGCTGTAATAGTATATTTATTAGGTTGCTAAGTCTGCTTGTTGGGCATGATAGTCCTGCTACTATGGGTCTGAATGTGAGGTCGTTGGGGCTTGGGGTGCTTATGTACTCCGACTTTTGTATGTTGATGGCATGTCTTACCTGGTTAGATTTGTGTATTTTGGGTAGCCCATCGAAGATGTTTGTTTTTGTTGTGAAGTTTGTTAGGAAGTCTTTTTCCTTTTTAGTTAATGTACTATTGTATGTTGTGCAGAGTGTTGTTATTTTAGATATGGTTGTGTCGTCTATGTTAGAGCTAATTGGTTTGTAATAATTTTCGTTCCCTAGTGACTCTAAAATTTTTGTTTTATAGAAGTTCTTATTCATTATAACTACTGCACTATCTTTGTCTGCTTCCTTTATAACTAAATTGTTATTGTGTCGGATTTTTTTAAGTGCTTGATTTTGTTTTCATGTTAGATTACTGGTGGGGTTTTCTTTTTGTTGGGGGTTGAGGTTCCAGAGCCTTTCAAAGAAGGTATTTAGTTCTTTTGTGTTGTTATGTTTGTTGGGGAAGTATGTTGATTTGTTTTTCACTAGAGAGTCGTCTGTTGTGTTATCACTGTCATTAAGTATATCTATGAGTCTAAATTTGCGTTCAAATTCTTTAAGGTCTTTCTTTAACTCTGCTATATTACTTCTGGGAGTTGGGCAGAATTTGAGGCCTAGTTTTAGTACTTCAATTTCGTCCTTTGTAAGTGTCGCTGTAGATAGGTTGATGATTTTGGGTTTTTTGTTGTCTAGTCTGGTGTTGTCATTTTGTGAGGGATTCCTAAAAAATGATTGTGAGGATCGTTAGTTTCGTTGATCCGGTTGGGAGGTTGGTTGTGTCGTTTTCTAGGGATGTATGGGTTATGATGGTACCTGGGGTATTTGGATTGGTTGTGTTTGTGTGGGAGTATTTTTGGGGTCGGTTTTGTACTGTGGGGTACTGGGGGTGGATGTTGTAAGGACTGTTTTGTGTTGGGTGGTATCTATAGGGGTGGTTTAGTTCCATTGGGTTGTTTCGGTGGGGGTTGTTAAGTAGGGGGATTCTTTGGTGGTTTGTGTGGGTGGGGTGGGTAAGAGATAGTGGGTTCTTGACTGAGTTGGGTGACGTGGTTGGTAGTAACTATTTTCGTATTGTTGTGGGAGGTTGTACCTTTTAGTATTGTCATGTGGTAGTGGGTTGTCGGTTGTTGATATGTTGTTGATATATATATCTATGTTGATATATATATATATGATATATATATATGTCGGTTGTTGATATATATATTTATGTATATATATATGTATATATATATAAATATATATATATATATATATATATATAAATATATATATATATATATATATAAATATATATATTTTTTTAAGGGCTACTTCAGTCTTTAACAGACTATGACTACCCACGAAGGGGTGCCTGCGCGTCAAATTTTTGTAGCAGGAGGTGCGCAATCTCCAACTACACAGCTTGTTAAATACCAGTGGCAAGTGAAGTGTGTGTACAAGATGACTGGAAACAAATGCTTAACTTCGTTGATCTGACGTATATCTATGCTTATATTATCCCCGAGTGGTTCCTGGGCCTTGATAAGTGGTGACCCCCCATGTAAAAAATATCTATCCATCTATCTATCTATCTATATATTAGTAGTAGCAGTAATAGTAGTAGTAATATCAGCAACAGTAGTAGTAGTAGTAGTAGTAGTAGTAGTAAGAAAATATATTTATAGAGTGTAAGCTGTTTTATTCACGAAAGAAATGATGAGGATAAATTGTATACTGTCTGCAGATAAGGAAAAGTAACCTTAGGCAGAGAGGGATCGGTAAAAAGATTTTAAATGCTAATAATAGTAGTAGTAGTATTAGTAATAATAATAATAATAATAATAATATAAATAATAATAATAATAATAATAATAATAATAATAATAATGATAATAATAATAATGATAACTAGCAGAACCCGTAGAAATTCCACGGTTTTTCAAAATTTTGAAAATACATAAATAAAATGAATAAAAAATAAAGTAAATCGAATAACGGCGAGTTTAAAACAAGTTTGTTTGTTTTTTTTTTAGCAAATTCTTATTAACGTTTAAAAGCTAAAAAGAATTGCTTTAAAAATTTTGATATTTTTCAATGAAAATTCACCACACAACGCCTTGATTTTTTTTTCTGAATAAGTTTTTTATATAAATTATAAAGGAACAGATTGAAATTTCAATTGCTTTTTTTTTAATTTGCAAATAAATGCTGATATGACCTTTTGATTGTGTTCTATTTTCGGACAATGATTTTACGAGGTATATGCATATATGTATTGTGTGTGTGTGTGTGTGTGCAGCATTTTTTTTTCTTTTCTACTTTCAACTCCACTGAGTCGTCTTCAGACACGTGATGTACAACTAATTGACTGATGACTTTATTATGAAATATCAAGTTAAAAACGTTTCTAAATCTCTCGTACCAGATTATAGTTGATGGTGGGTTAGTGTAACCGGATGAATAATGCTCCGAGGACGAGAAAGGCGAAGATTACATTTCAAAAAATGGATACAGTAGAAATACCTTCGCTTAGTAAACTGCAGAAGTTTAACATTGTATTCTAACAAAAAAGAAACTAAGTAAAAATTCTACCGGGTACGTTTCGTATATGAATAATCTTGATGACCTTTTATAACAATGGTAGTTAAACTCTTTGTCAACTATGATTTCCGTTCTTTCAAGTATTTTTCTTCTTTTATAGTATAACATACATTTTGCAGTTTTGCAGGTTTTGTACTCCAAACTCGGAGTATTATTTCAAATGGCAATGTGTTACTTAGCAACGACATCGGTATATAAAGTAAATTTTACTACCTGGCCCTTTTAAAATATTTACAAAAGTACAGACACGAAATCGCCACCACAGTAAGAATGTACATCTATATGTGCGTATGTGTGTGTGTGTGGGTGTGTGTGTGTGTGCGCGTATCATTTATTTTGATTTGTCATACTTTTAATAAATTCAATTATCTTCTACTAACAGGACCCGTTAACCGGCGTTGCCCAGTGGTAGCATCCCCTCCCGCGTAAAAAATTAAAGTACGGTTGGTGTTGTTGTTGTGGTAAAACCAGCAATCTTATCATGTTCAGAAAGGCAATCGGAATGGGCACCCTCAACTTACCTATGTTAAGAACGGCTTTCGCAACAGACACCCCGTTCTGTGAGTGTGAGTGTGGGTGTGGGTGTGAATGTGGTTGGCAAGAAATTAGCCCGAAATGTAATGTATGTAATAATAAAAAAACAATATATTTTACTTTGTTACCTATGTTGCGATATTTTTGACTAATGAGGGGTATAGCCCCTCACAGTCGGGAGATTCTATTTATAAAAGATGCTGCTAGGAACTGACGAATCAAATTAATTCACGTTCTGCTACCAACCAATCAGAAACCAGAATTGCTCCATAAAAATTAAACCTTTTCTGTAACAACCTCACATGTGTTTTCTTCGTGTTAACACGGGAAGAATCTTTTGCTCTGTGGCTTTCAACTCAAGAGCTGTCTACTGAGAACCACTCACCTCCAGGACTTGTATAGAACAACTAACCATCGGTAACTGTTCTGTCTACTGAGAACCAGTCACCTACAGGACTTGTGTAGAACAACTAACTATCGGTAACTGTTCTGTCAACTGAGAACCAGTCATCTCCAGGACTTGTGTAGAACAACTAACGATCGGAAACTGTTCTGAAACTAAACATGACTTACAACTGAATCCATGTTTTTGGGTCCAAAATTAATAATGAAACATTCAATAATAGTTATAATAGATGAAAGTACGCACAAATAGTTTTAAACTTCAATGGTATTTTGCATTATAACGTATTTTATGTGTAAAAATAAAAAAGGAAACATTTAATAATAGTTAATCTCAGTGCAAGGAAAAATCTATAAAAATGTAAATAGCAGTGCTTACCGGTTTGAGCTCCCTCCCTCTACAAAATAAACACTAAAAAAGGGGGGAAAAAGGAGAAAAAAGAAAAAAAGACGTTACCTGTATTAGCAAGGCACAAGGTATGATGGCAGAAGACTCTATCTATCTATCTATCTATCTATCTATCTATCTATCTATCTATCTATCTATCTATCTATCTATCTATCGGTAGGATTGTCGTGTAGTTGTATGAATACTCGCAACTTCTTACCGGATTTTGTTATCACAAGTAAAACAAATGTTAAATATTGGTTTCGATTTAGGAAGGGAAAAATCTATGTTATTTTTTAAGTAAATTTTTTTCACAAATACACAAAAGAAAACAAATGATCAAGCTAAGTTAAGATTTACTAGAAAAATAACATTTAACTTTAAAGTAAGATTTTGTAATATAAGAAAATATCATGCATTTTTAAATTAAAAATAAAAGTAAAGAGGTTTAAATCAAAATAATTTCATAATGTTTACCTACGGAAATGGCGGCATGTTTTATAGTGGCGAACTGTTCGTTTAATGGTAGAATAACCGAATAGCGGAATTTTAGAATGTAACTTCTCAACCAATCAGCTTTACCAGATTTCTGACGGGAGAAATCATTATTTGTCTAGAATGTAGGTGGTAAGACTATGTGTTTATGTAGGAATTCCGTAGTTAGTTACGACTAAGACCCAGGAAAATAGGATAAAGTATAGATGCAAACGGTGTAGAAGGAGGTCGAAGAGGACTTGGCGAAGTGGGGGTGAAAATCCAGCTACTTCCGCTGTAGGTTACGATAAAGATGAACGTGGCGCTCCTCGGAATAAATGTAACTTTTTTATATTACGAAATAGTGTGTATGAAATTGCGTTCTATAGTTAAATAACGTAATGGCTAATGGCTTAAAGATAGTAGAATTTTATGTGCCACCTTCTATTGTCAAGCACCGGTAGTTTCCTCCAGAGGGGAAAATTGCGCCTCTTTTATTACATACAAAATTATATAAAGGAAAGTGTGTTTGTGTGTGTGTTTGGATGTCTGTTAAAAACTTTTGTCAGCCGCATCCGACCGGGTCGAAGCCGGTACCAACTGAAAAAGCAATGCTCCGGATGTAAATATTAGAAAAAAGACTTTACTGTGGAGTCCTTATTCGCATAATAGTTTTCGCAAGTCACGCACGCGTATCAAACTAAAAATATCGATAAAAAGCTTATTTTGCACCCTCATTACGTCTAAGCACTCTTGACCGTGTGGGCAAACGCGTTTTCCCGTAACTTTTTTGCCTCCTTTCCTTCTTTCATGTTTCATCATCAAGTCCGGCCACTGCAGCTCATTTTTTTCGGTCGCATGGGTATTTTGATTGAAAGAAAAGTTGTTTTAATTCATTTATTTATTAGGGGGATTCCAGAGCACGAGCAACAAAAAATGCTCAATATCCAGTTTTATTTTTTTCTTTTTATATCGGGCGTGCCATTTATGATCAGGGTTGATATCTTTGGTAGAAATCGTGAGAGTTTTATTAATTTAATTAAAAATAGTTATGGTTTGAGTGGCCTAAATAATTAATATTGAAGTTAGAAATGTTTAAGTTTATAAAGAGATGGCAATTATAGGGTTCTATTTGTAGGGGAAAGTTAAATAATGCTATATGGGTTTAGGGTGCTAAGATGATGTTTTCAGGTATTAGGGTTGAACTCGAGGGAGGGGGTTTAGTTACTTGTACATTTAAATTTTGGCTTTAAGGCAGAAAAACGTATGATGAATAAAAGTAGCCCGAAGGGCATATTGGGGAGAGATTTAATGATGATGCTGAGTATATAAGGAAACTACCTTAGTCATGCATATCAACAGAATAGATTAGTTGCCAGATAGGTTCAATCGGGCATGAAGGGGAAAATGTGTTTAGAGGTGGTCTGATAGTGTACAGGTGATATTTCTATTCTGTATTTAAAAATGAATGTTGTGATGGAAAAAGGGAGATTCAATTGCCAGGTACTGCGTGCTAGGCTTCGCATGTGAGAGAGGTTAATTAACTGTTTATAGGATTGAAGAGAGTTGTAATTAGGGAGGCAGGCGGGGTTTAAGTCAGAGGGTTAATCTTACGGTTACAGATGTTAGTTCTGGTTTGGAGGTAGTTTATCGACAGAGTTTAGGGTACTTCCGTATTTAAATTTTCTTTTGGGTCAACAACTGTAAATTATCTTTGATTTAAAAGTGAGAATATTTGATTTTTTTCGGTGCTGTTATAATCTTCATGGCCTCTGCGTTGCAAAGGAGGCAGTATTTTTAATCTGGGCTGTATGATTTAGACTTTCTTAATATTTTCCATTTTAATGATAAATTTATGTTATTTTCTTTCAAGTTTCTTACTAATTTAGAGAGGGTAGTTTTCGTTTTAGGTGTCTCGCTAGAGAACGATGACAAGTGGTTAGATATTGTAGTTTTTATCGTAAAAGATGATATATGTATGTATTTTGGGGTTGGAGTGTAGTATATCTTGGGTGGTCTCTGTCTATGGACGGAGTAGTTGAGTTCAGGTGCTCCGAAGATTATTCAATGTATGGTTCATCTATGTATACTGTTTACAGAATTAGTTGTTCGTTAGAGATGTTATTATTTATTAAGTTATGTATATTATTGTTGGTAATTCTAGTTATTTGGGTTTGTACTTGCCATGAGGTTGCCTGCTGTGATGAGGGGTAATTCTGTCATTGTACATAAGTATATGACGTCTGAATGCATACAGACATTCTCTAATGGGCAATTTTTTGGGACATTGCAATTACATTTCGAGTGTGCTAATAATTTGCTGCACGCATTTTATTTTTATTATTAAGTTTTATAATTGTTTGTGCTATATAAGGCATAGTGGATAAGGATATTTTTATAGAATTTTTTAGTATCGTACTATATTTGTGAGGGTGTTTGAATGAATTTTCTATTATTTTGAAGTGTTCTTTACGGTTATTAACTGTTAAGGTAGGGTGAGTTAAACCAAATGTTGTTCTTTGTTTCTTTTGATTCTTTTTTGGGAGGGTATTTGCTCTTTTTCTAAGTTATTGTTTGCAGATGCTTATGATTGTTATGAATGGCCTTGTTGCATTTTTATGCCTTAATTTTTATTTACTCATGTAATGTTGGGATGTTTTTATTATTTTTATGGTACTTAATTTTGTCATTATATCCTGAGTTAGCTAGTTAGTTGTTGTTAAAGTTGGAATTTTCTTTGAATAGTTGGTGGGTTGGAGATTCGGTTCGAAACTGATACTGGGATTGCTTTAATGACAGATCTGGGGAGGTTAGAGAATTTCTGAACATAGTATAGTGATAAATTGGGTTTATGGAAAGGGCACTATGATCCTTTATTTAGGTTTAAAGTTACGTCTAGGAAGTTTGGGGTGTTTTTTCTTTTTCTATTATTATGCTAAGGCCATATTTACAAAATAATTCTTTTAATTTAATAATTGTATAGCCTTTTTGTTTTGTTCCAGTTACTAATAGAACATCTCTCTTACATTGTAAATCGCTATTCTTGAATCTACGTTTAAGTTAACTTAATAAGAAGTCCGACCAGATCCGTGGCCTGGGCTGAGTTTGATAATCCCATTACTCTATCAAAGTAATCCGGAGTGTCTTTTCTTGTCCGGTGTGTTTTATCAATGTGCATTAGAGGTTTTTTGCTGGTAATATCAGTCTAATTTCTAATTCGGTGAGGTCTGAATTCGTTTTTTAAGGGTGAGTGCCTTGTTTAATAGGATGGGGGAGATTGATTGGTAATAATTATCTATGTCAAATGTTATGAAGCTTAGCTTAGATTTGTTTTTAAATTTAGGAACCAATCTATAACATTGTCTGATGATTGCTAGAGGGAGAATCTTATTTCTTTTTTATATTTGGTATGATTCTGTCTATGATATTTTTACTTATTTACCCAAGTCTGATTTTGAAGAGTAAATTAGTCTGATAGATGGGTTACTTTTAAAGTTACGTTTATAGTCTTTTAAAGAAAATCTAATACATTTTGATTAAAAAAAAATCTATGGATAAGAAAAACCACCCTTGATTACTTGGATATAGTGATATGTGCGTTCAAAATATTATTTTTAATGCCACGTTATGTGACCTGATAAATTTTGTGCTTGTAAACTTTTTGTAAAATTTTAATTACGGACAAAACGTTTGTATAAACAATATCACCTAAAGAGGTCTCTAGTTACTTGTAAATGACTGACCGAAACATACTCATGAATGTGTAGCAACATATTAATGTTTATGTAAAGCAAATAAAAAAGTATCTTGTTGGCAAGAAAGTTCCTGCGGTTTTTAACTTTTAAATTCAGATGAACATATCTCGGTTGAAGCCAACATTTATTGATCGAAATAAGAACCATAAAAATGTACACAATTTTGCTAAAAAAAAAAAAAAAGAAAAAGAAAATTTATTCCAGTAACGCAAAAATCTTGCGTTATGGTGGCAATGAAGTCGCTGCACGTGTTTTTGATATTGCTTAGGTGTCGAGATGCATGAAAAAGCGGTAGTCGGTAGGAGAGAGGTCTGGAGAGTATGGCGGATGAGGCAGAGATTTGTAGCCCGATTTGTTAAACTTATGCAGGGTTGTTTTACCAATGTGCCGTCGGGCATTGTCGTGGAGAAGAATTGGCCATTTTCTGTTGACTAAAGTTGGGTGTTTTTGTTGAATTTCATCTATTTGTTGAGAGTACTACACTACCGTAATGGTTTCGCCTGCATTCAAAAAACTGTAATGGATGAGACCGGTCGGAGACCATCAAAAAGTAAGGATGATCTTCTTTTGGTGCAACTATGGCTTTGGGAAATGTCGTGGAGCTTCGTCTGCGTCTAACCACTTAGCTGAGCGTCACCGGTCGTCGTAAAGAATCTACTTTTCATCGCAAGACACAAATCAGCCGAGAAACAGGAAGATTACATTTCATAACGGCGCTCTCGTTTAGTGTTCAATTTGTGAGGTACCCATTCTTCAAGTTGTTTTGACTTTCCAATCTCTCCCAAGAGGTTGGAAATCGTCGTATACTTTACGCCTACTTCCGAAGCAAGTTCTCGAACAGTTGTACATGAATTGGCTTCAACTAAAGCTATTAATTGATCGTTTTCAACATTCGATAGCCGACCACTTCGCTCATCATCTTCAAAACTCTCGTCGCCGTCACGAAATTTCTTAAACTACCAGTGTGCTGTGCGTTCAGAGGGTTCTTAGACTAAAAGCTTCGTTGATATCGCGAACTGTTTCGGCAGCTTTTTGGTCTAACTTGAAATAAGAAACTTGGGCGAATTTTCTTTTTTTCATCTTGCATTAAATGTTCTGAAAAGAAGACATAATAGTTATACAACAATTGTAATTTAAACGATGAATAGAATAATAAAAAAAAAAACGCTCTTTAAAATGACATGAAAATAAAGGTATTATAATGAAAACTTATTTTAAAATACATCATTTGAAATCCAAATTAAAAATTCCGAAGAACTTTCGCATATATTTATATATATATAGCATTATTGCCAGCACACTCCAAATGCAACTTTGGACGACTCAACACTTGAGAGGCACAGCTCAAAGAAGTTTCCGCCTATGGTAATGGTCTTTGGTGTAGTTTCAAGTGAGGCCACATTATGCCACCTCACATCTTTGAAGTCGGCTTGAAAGTCAACACCAAAGTGTACCTAGATGTGCTGAAGAGTGAGGTGATCCTTTAGTGCAATTAATCCGTTGGGTACGGCAGCAGTACTCGGCGCCGACCCACATGTCCGCAGAGACCGAGGCTTGGCTTCAGAACGAGTGCTACAACTTTATACACTTCTCTCATCGGCCTCCCTACCCATCTGACCTGAACTCGCTGGACTACTTTGCTTGATCATACGTCAAGAGCATCGCTAACATGACCTCCCACACCACCAAAGCCAGCTTGATCGCCACCATCCGCCGAGTATTCGCCAAGCTCCCGCTGGTGCTTGTGAAAAACGCATGCTCCCAGTTCCGGACCCGTGATATTTCTTATAGTCAGAATTCTTTCTAGAAAAACATCGCGTAATTATAGAATGGACCACGTGAAGGTTGCCAACATCCTAAGTGAAAATGATTTTTGTGGAATGTATTGGATTCGAATTTAGTATCCTAGGTCGTCAGTTCGTGTTGGGTTATCCACTTGTCTGTCCGTGCCTGCCTATTTAGCAATAAGATTAGAAGTAGTAGAACAGGGATTAGGTTTCTGCACAGGAATACCCAGGGGTATACGTTTATTCTATTCTCTAGCAATGACGGGAAGGGCATGCCAGTTTGCCATAAACATCAGGGTGACATGTCCTTTTAAATTACGTTTTCGTGCAAAATACAATGTGTGATTCGCTTGATTGGTCAGTCTTCGGTTACATGAGTAAATGATAAGTTATGTGTGAGTTATTCAGAAGACGCCCAGATTTGATTTCAAATGGCGTCTTCGAGATATATGTGCCAACCATCAAATAAATACGTAAGGTTCCCAGGTTTATCCAGCTGTTAAAATCTATAACATCAGACGAGGATGGTTATGTTTGAGACACGTCCGTTTAATATGACGGTAAAAATGCTATTTCGAGCGTGACATACTGACAAATAAAATGTCTAATAGAAAGAAAGGACATTTGAAGCGTGACGGACAAGCCAATAGAGGTGCCTATAGGGTGGATAGATCTGAAAATGCTATGAAAAGTGTGACCGACAGACAAATATGGTTTCTCAGACGCGGAGAATTTTAAAACTTTTATTTCAAGTAATGGCGAACGGGCGAATAGAGACTCTTACAGGATAAACGAATTTCAAATATGATGGACAGAAAAATAAAGAAACTTACAGGACGGACAAATCTGAAGGTCTTATTTAAAGGGTAGCTAAATAAAAGAATATAAACTTTTATGGAGTGAATGTGTAAAAAAGCCAATATATATATATATAATATACTAGCAGTTACGCAAGGCTTTGCCCGGGCCTTATGTACTGTTCATAACTTGCTCTATGTGTGAATACCCTTTATGTAAAATTTCAAATGTTTAGACCAGAAATTGTCTGAGTAATTTGGTAGAGACCGCAGAGATATATTTTTAAAACTTTGACCCCAAGTTTGACCTCTTAACATTTATTTTTTTAGTCTGAAATCAAAATTTTTTTACTCATGTCCAAATTACTTGCATCTAAAATTTCAAGTGTTTAGACCCAAAATTGGCGGAGGAGTTTGGTAGAATCTGCAAAGGCCAACTCTTTTAACTTTGAGCTTTGGCAATGAAAATTTCGCCCCCAAACTAATGAAAATGCTTGCAATATGTCTGAATACCCGTTATGTAAAAATTCAAATGGTTAGACCAAAAATTGGCTGAGTAGTTTGTTAGAGACCGCAAAAGTAAAATCTTTGGATCTTTGACCCCTTGACAGCTCAAATTTTCGACCCAAACCGATTAAAAAGCTTGTTCTATCTCTTATTTTCTCTATAGACATACGACGACCCTTATCCATGAAATTCTTTATTTGACCAATCAACTCTAGTGTTTTAACTTCCTTACTCCTCCCACACCTCTCATCGCCCCCACTGGCGTTTTGCTTTCCTTGAATTTCTTATGCTACTCAAAAACTGATGCATGATTCATGCAAGATGGTCCAAAAGCAATCTGAAGCATTCCATACGTTTCTGTGACATTTTCCACGCTTTAAATAGAATTTTATTACATATCGTTCTTCTAAAGTGTCCTCACGTCCAGATTGCATTTTTGAAATTCACCATCCGTGACAATCAGGTATTAGTAGCGTCCGAAGCCGCAAGGAGACTCATCCTCAACATATGATTGTGGAAGGTAAATATTTATTTTCATAAAATTTACAAAAAAAAAAAAAAAAATTACAAAAATTTGGCACAAGGCCGAAAATGGGGGTGGGGAGGGGACAGCCATTACATACTAATGCTCACTAATCTAACCTAGCTAGTTCCTACTTTCACTCTACTCTCACGACAATACCGCATTTATGCTATTTATATAACCGGCAACTTCATATGCTAAACTGTTCCATTAAACAATTAGCGTAGGTCCTCAAGGGTGGTTCCAGAAATTATGCATTAGTTTTTCATCCATTTAATATTTGTTATTTTATTCTGTAAAACTGACTTTAGCAAACTGCTTTGCTCTCTTCTATTTATCTCCTCCCACCTTACTCAAGCACACCACTTTCTTAATATGTTATTTTTCCATCTTAATTAAAAATCCTATATATTACACTACATAAAATATGAATAAAAACCCTTCCTCGTTTCCACTTCATTCCTTTCATTTGTCCTGGCTGTATTCGCGGAATACAGGAATATCAGAATACATGTTGAATATACAGATCGCCGCTACGCTGAATATTCAGATTGCAGCTATTCTCGTTCTAGAATAACAGTTTCCATTTGCAAACACATTGCATAGTATTTCTTGTCAGTATTGATGATGTCTTCTATAATTACTGATGGCTTTCTTTCATACCTGTGATTTTTTATCCAATTTTCTTTACGTAGTTTTCAGTTCTGTATCAAATTGCTTCATCAATGAAAAGACTGACAGATTTAACACAGAGATCAATTGTCACAATAAAAGTATTCAAAAGTAGCTAAACCGACGCAAACTGTTTGTATACATTGGCATTTATAAGTTAAATACGCTATACTTTTCCATGCATAAAACTTTGTTATCTAACAATTTATTATCTATATATAAATATAATAGCGTGTGTGTTATCTTGTTTGTCACGCTTACATCTTTTTCTTCCGAGTGACTGTCGTTTAATTGTTATGCCGCCCAATTTCTTGTAATAAATCATTTTACTAAGAATTCTTCATAACTTTTGGTTTCGGTTTCGATTAAAGCTGATGCACCCAAGTCATATGGATATATATTTTTTAAAAATTAAAATCGCAACTTTATAATATATAAAAGTCGGTAAAACTTAGCTCTACAATGATATATACGAAATCTGCAAGAAGTAAAACCTCACGTTTAAGTGTACTTTGCGACCAGTCTACGCCGGGCCTCCCTGCTAGCTTAGATAAATACTTGTCCAGTTTTAACAAAACAGCTGCAATAATATTAGGGTGTCTCCATTTACGCTGAACCTCTGAATGCCAACATCAATATATTACATACTAGCGAGGGTACCCGGCGTTGCCCGGTTGTTTGGAGGTGTGTGTGTAAGCGAAGTAATAACCCTGTAGTAATATATATATATATATATATATATATATATATATATATATATATATATATATATATAAAATAAGTTGAATGAAAAGCATATCTTATTTTTCTTTTATTAATATTATTGGAATGTTTTCCTTTTTTTTCCTTGTACACATTTTTTGTGAATTTTTCCATGGATTTCTGCCTTTGGATTATTACGGACCATTTTCTTCCAATTACGCGATTTTTGGATTTTACTTGTGCAAATGGAAATTCAATTAACTTTCTTGAAGTTATATATTTGGATTTTACCGTCACTGGATTATTTATCTTCCACCAGACTATCCATTCATGTGTAATCACCTTTTTCTTCATCATATCCCCCCTGCTTCACTTTTTTTGCTTTCAAGTAAGATCTTTGACTTACTTGTTGTTTCATCAAATACTTTTGCATGAAAAACCCGATCCCGCATTTTGCTAATTCCTACACTCTGATAAGAAGGAAAGTATTTCTTCGAAACTCCGCGGATTAACGACTATCCACTTATCTAGTGTTTCCTTTTCAGATTAAATATGTTTTAACTCATTTCAAAGTGTTTTTAACATGTTTTATTAACTGTTTTCTCGTATATATATATATATATATATATATATATATATATATATATATATATATATATATATGTGTGTATGAATAAAATAAAGCAAGATATAAATGATGCTTTAGACGTTATGTGAATAAAAAGGAAAAACCTAAAAGAGTAGAAAACAAAAATAAAATCAACGTTTCGTCCCTATTTCAGGGGACCGTCTTCCTGTACATCCTCGCCTAGAAATCCCGATGATGTCCCCTGAAATAGGGACGAAACTTTGATTTTATTTTTGTTTTCTACTCTTTTAGGTTTTTCCTTTTTATTCACATATATATGTATATATATATATATAAAAGGAAAACGATGTTAAACTTCTTTTAAAAAATCGGCAAAACCAAAACAAAAAGAAAACAGCGAACAAAGAAAACTTCTTTAAAAAAGAAAACGAATAAACAAAAAGCAAAAATCATAGAAAAACGTGTTCGGAAATCCAAAAACCAAAAACCAAAAAACACAGCGAAAAGTGACCCCCCCCCAAAAAAAAACTTTCGATTTGGTTGATTCCAGTTTTGTTAAGCTACTACGAAGTAACCCTTCGAATCGGTTAATTCCAGTTTTTTAAGCAAATAAAGAAAGCTCAAACCAGTGTTTCTTCCGAACTGTTCCTTGTTAACCGATTTTGGCCGTGAATCACCAGCCGAAAAAATATAGGGATCTAAGATTATCGAGGAAGTGGAGAGGTAATAGGCCTATAACACCCCTCAGATATTGTGCTGCAGTTCGTGCATATTACATTCGCATGAGCTGTTTTCCACTAATTTCTCGTTGGCAGCGGCTATTGGTCTCCACTGGAATTTAAGTGGCAATAAACCTCCTCAAGGTTCCAGTTTTCTTCGCATTTATCCGGCGGAGGCCTGGTCGGTTCCTCGGTCTTTCCTTCCTCTTTGACTCTACTTGGTTATTTGGTCCTACTCCTTATTATTATTATTATTATTATTATTATTAGTAGTAGTAGTAATAGTAGTAGTAACAGTAATAATAATAATAATAATAATAATAATAATAATAATAGTAGTATTGCCATTTTCCAATGAAAAATTTGGGATCGTAATGGTTCTTTAATCAAATTTAGGGTAATTCCGCGAATAGTCTATATATACTTTATTATTATTATTATTATTATTATTATTATTATTATTATTAGTAGTAGTAGTAGTAGTAGTTGTTGTTGTTGTTGTTGTAGTATACTGTAGGTTCTCCAATGCTTAACGTGGAATGCCAATGTTGCTGCCCTGTAGTTTAGAACATAGTCGTCACGAAATACAATGCCAACAAAAACTTATCATAACGAACAATGTCTAATTTCTGATGGAGAGCATTTTATTCTATCATTTTCAATTCATCTGTACAACGGAAATAGTGAACCTCTTAGTAACTATTATCCTCGAGTTGTTTTTAATCTTGATTAGTGCTGACTCATAAAAATATAAAATTATTATCAACTGTGGTACAATTCTACCTTAAGAGGTTGATATAGGTGTTTTGGTGTTGTAGTAGTAGTAGTAGTAGTGCCCTAAGCTCCTTTATGGAAAAGTTAATGTGATTCTATTGAGTAGGTTTTTAACTTATAAGTCATTACCAGTAGTAGTGTTAGTAGTGGTAGTAATAGTATCCCCAATGCTGCATGCGGAATTCCAAGGTTGTTTGTGTTTAAACTGATGCAATTTTGTCCATAATAAGTATATTGTAGTAGAAGTAGTAGTATATCAAAGGTTCCTCATGCAAAATTTAGTGCACTTTTATTCAATTTATAATTGATTAACAAACAGACCACCAGTACAATTATAGTATAGATGATTATTAACTTTATTTTTTTCTATTTTACTAGCAATTCAGTCGGCTTTTCCCGGATCCTATGTAACTTTATATGCATATCTATATATTAAAAAGTGTAAATATGTACGATAATGAGTTTTTATATAATAGGATTCCTTAACTACCGTAGAGAAAAAAGTTGGTAGAGACCGCAGAGGTCAATTTGTTAAAACTTTAACTCAAATTTTGACCCCTTAACATTCATTGTTTTGGGCTCAAATCAAATTCAAATATTTGACCCATGTCTAAGTAACTTACATCTAAAATTTCAAGTGTTTAGACGCAAAATTAGTGGAGGAGTTTGGTAGAATCTGCAAAGGTCAACTCTGTCAACTTTTACATCTTAGCAGCAAAATTTTCGTCGGAAAACTGACTAAATAGCTTGCTGCAAGTCTGAATACCCTTTATGTAAAATTTCAAATGTTTAGACCCAAAATTGGCTTAAAAGTTTGCTAGAGACCGCAAAGGTAAAATCTTTGGAATTTTGACCCCTTCGAAGCCAAATTTTCAGAAAAAAAAAAACGATTAAAAAAGCTTGCACTATGTCTGAATACACTTTATGAAAAATTTCAAATGTTTAGACCAAAAATTGTCTGAGTAATTTGTTAGAGACTGCAGAGGTAATCTTTTTTTTTTTTTAACTTTGACCCCAATTATGACCCCTAAGCATTTATTGTTTTGGGCTGAAATTGAATTATAAAGTTAGATCCATATCCAAGTAACATATATCTAAAATTTCAAGTGTTTAGACCCGAAATTGATGGAGGAATTTGGTAGAGTTTTGAAAGGTCAAATCGTTTAACAGACAAACAAAGCGGTTAAAAAGATTTTCCCAAATCTCAATACCCCTTATATCAAATCTCGAATCAGCAGTCCAAAAATTGACAGAGTTATTTGGTAGGGAAATACACACACACACATACACATACACACACACACACACACACATTTTCAGTTTTATAGACATATAGATTTCTTTCTGAAATCTACAGATTAAAAAAATTGATTCATAAAAGAAATACTTGTATAGAAAACTTTGCTGAAACCTGTGAAATCAATAAAATGGACAACACGAATCCATCAGCAGGGTTATTGTGTATTTGACAAGCAAAAAATCAAATAATTGTTCATTATTATTATTATTATTATTATTATTATTATTATTATTATTAATAATAATAATAACAATAATAATAATAATAATAATAATGATGATAATAATAATAATAATAATAATACGTCTCAAATAACTAATATATTTATAAATCTTTACAATGGCTTTATTAATATTTAGTGGATTTTATCAAAAAAGTTCGACCGATTTTTTACGGAACAAAAGTAACGGCGGAAAGAAAAAAATACAGGGTGACCCCCCCCCTCCCAAACGGCCCCCAACTCTAATTAGGCCCCGTTTCTTAGTGTTTTGTCCGAATGAAATGAAACTTTGGTCATAACTAGTTTATTATATTCAAAACATCACATCAAAACACTAGGGTCTTTGGCCTTTTTTTCTCCGTTGACTGTAAAATGTTCAGAAAAACAATTGAATGTCCTCTGTTTTTTTTTGGTCACCTTGTACAAAAAAGCAATAAATAAAAATATTTCACTTGTTATTTTGGATTTTAAAGGTTGATAAGATTTTTGATTGATTTCCTCCTTTTGAACTGAATGTTCGAATATATCATTCATATCATTCAAACACTACCGTTTTTGTGAATGTATGGGTACGTGGCAGTTTTAGTCATTTAGAACTGCTTTAAAGCTTCACCGCTCACTCATTTCTCAGCCAAATTTCAAACTATTATTGCAGTCTATAGATTACCTTCTCAGCTATATTGTGAAAAAAAATACATGTCCTTACATTATTCCAGCATTTTGTTTACCTTATGACCATTTAAGAACCGAAGAACTGAAGAACTGAAGAACTTATGACTATTTAAGAACTGAAGAACTGAAGAAGGAACCCTCTAAAAATATCACCATCTACCCTAAATATAAATCCATTAGTATAGTAGAGATATTAAGATTGTCAGTGATAACGTGATCTATAACATTAAACCGTGTTTGAATATATGGTTAAATTTTAGTCATTTAGAACTGCTTTAAAGCATCACCGCTCACTCATTTCTCGGCCAAATTTCAAACAATTATTACAGTTTATAGATCACCTTCTCAGCTATATTGTGAATTCATTTTTCAATTTTCGTTCAGTAAAACAAAAATTATAATGAATTTTCTGGTGTTCAAAATATGTAAGGAGGTGAGCGACGTTTTTTATGACTGGTTTCCATAGCAACAACGTCGCTTCAGCGACTAGTGTTGCAACTAATTCACTGCCGTCTCGAAAAGAGAAGTAACAAGTGAAACAGAGAGAATGAAAGCATGAAAGGGAGATAATTAGGGGGAATTTTATTGAAAGCAGACGAGTGCCGTACATTGTTATTACATACAGTGATGATCATATTTATTGGCACGGTAAAATAAAAGTTAAATTTTGTCTAATACATTCTAAAAAAGGGATTAAATTAAAGAAAATAACAAAGTATATTATGTATTTTTAACTGGCCTTTCCGATGCAGCAATCGGATTTTAGAAAAAAATAAATAACAAAGGAACAACAAACATAATTGCAAAAAACCCTTGTTCAAAATTATTGGCACGATTTATTTAATAATCAATTGTATAGCCTTTGGCCTTGATTACCTTCCTCAGTCGCTTTTCATAGTTTACAACCAAGTTGTTGCACTCTTCAGTAGTAATTTTAGCCCACTCTTCCTGACAATAATCCTCCAATTGAATAAGATTCTTAGGCTTCCTTTGCATTACCCTCAATTTTAATGTTCTCCATAAATTTTCAATTGGATTAAGGCCTGGGCTTTGTGATGGCCACTCCAAAACATTAATATGATTGTCCTCAAGCCATTTCTTAGTCAGTTTAGCCGAATGCTTTGGGTCATTATCTTGCATGAACCACCAACGACGACCAAGTGAGAGCTCTTTAGCAGAGTCTTTCAGGTTTTCATCCAATATTTTAACATAATCTTCCTTTTTCATGCTACCTTAACAAGTCGCCCTGGTCCAGAGGCAGCAAAGGATCCCCAAAACATCAAACTGCCTCCACCGTGCTTCACTGTGGGTATGGTGTTCTTAGGCAGGAAAGCTTCGCCAGATTTTCTGTAAATATAAGACACTTTATTATGGCCAAATAACTCTATTTTCGTTTCGTCAGTCCATAGAACACGTTTCCAGAATGCAACATCTTTATCAATATGACGTTTTGCAAAGGCTAGCTTTGCTTTCAGGTGCATAGGCTTCAATAAGGGAGTCTTTCTCGGACGACATGCTTTTAAACCAGCTCTCTTCAAAACTCTACCAACTGTATGTCGAGATACATTCACTCCAGAGGTGCTCTGTTCATCAACAATCTCCCCAACAGAGATCCTTGGGTTTTGTTTTACTTGTCGAACAATTTTCCGTTCATCTCTTGGGGAAAGAATCCTTTTTCTCCCTCTACCCTCTAAACTCATAACGTGGCCTTGCGATTTGAACTTGTTTATTATGGCTCTAACAGTGGATTTGGGAAGGTTTAGCTTCTTTGAAATCTTATCATAGCCCTCCCCATTGGTATGGCATGCTACAACAAGCTTCCTGACGTCTTCGCTGTTTTCCTTAGTTTTAACCATGGCGATTGAAAATTATAATTTAGTCACTTATAATAGTTTAAATAAATCGCTATCTAAAAATTATCTGAAAAAAATTATTCACTGAATTAGCGTTAAACAAGCATAATATGGCTATAAAAAAGTTCAGAAGGCACGTAAACCGGAAATTGATTGATATTATACTGATACTAAAAGAAAAACAAAGCCGTGCCAATAATTTTGAACAAGTGTTTTTTGCAATTATGTTTGTTGTTCCTTTGTTATTTATTTTTTCTAAAATTCGATTCCTGCATCGGAAAGGCCAGTTAAAAATACATAATATACTTTGCTATTTTCTTTAATTGAATCCCTTTTTTAGAATTTATTAGACAAAATTTAACTTTTATTTTACCGTGCCAATAAATATGATCACTGTATATGTTTATGAGGGCAAAAAGAAATAAGACTGAAATTAAACAAAGAACATGTGAATTCATTGGAAGCCTGGCTTGCCATTTTTTCCAGTTTTAACACCTAGTCCTTTACTTTTCCATTTTTAAGCTTAACTATACTATTTTTATGCTCGCATTTTTCTATTGTAATATATATCTATATCTATATATCTATATCTATATCTATATATATATATATATATATATATATATATATATATATATATATATATATATGTGTGTGTGTGTGATGTGTGTGTGTATATATATATATATTTATATGCATATATATATGTGTGTGTGTGTATATATATTTATATGCATATATATATATGCATATAAATACACACACACACACACACACACACACACACACACACACACACACACACACACACACACACACACACACATATATATATATAATTGTAAAGAAGTGAACCATAGCGGAAATTCAGTCGAAAATAAGATTGAAAACGGGGTGAGGAAAACGAAAAAAATGGGGGGAGTTATATGTAACAAATGTACAGTTCAGTAAAATAAATAAGTCGATTAAAAACAAGATCGCTAAAATACACCCGAAGCGCTTTTCGTTCAGACTAACTTTTCAAGGGTATAAGTCTGAAAATTATATTTTTTAGAATATGTGTATATATAAAATGAATTAATGACAAAAGTCTATATTCCAAAGTTCATGGTGTTGATCATCTTACAATTTATTCCTTTAATTCAGTTGACATTCAGTTTACAGTATCTGTTTCGTAGCACAAAATTAATCACTTAATTATTATATCACTCAGTGAATATATTTTGCTCTTAACTTGTCAGAAGAAATAGCAACAATCAATCCATAAAAAGAAGATAAAGTGCATTTTGACATGATCAAAAATCCGCAAATTGGAAGAGTAGCTGTAAATACCTCATAATATGTTTACATTTCGCCATTTTTTATTTAGATTAAAAATGGCGTAATGTACACATATTATAAGATATTCACAGCTTCTCTAAATACTTGTGACCTGTGACTTGTGATACTTGAACTAGAAACTTAAAAACTTAACTAAAACTAACTTACCTTGTCATATAATTTTATCATGTTTATTATTAGATATCAATATCCTTTCGCCTAAGTCAATTTTTGCACCGCTTTACACTGCAGACGGGCGCAACAGTCACCCACCTTTCAACGAAGGGAATCGAACCCTCCTAGCCCTAATGCGAACTTTCAAAGAATAACAGAAAATTTGAATAAGACTAAGAGGAGCAAAGGCATCGCCTCCATAGATCACTTTCATGCGAGTCGACCAAATCGCTCTGTTTGCAATCCCTGATAATCCATCCATCGATAGCCCTTGAGCCCCTGGAGGGGCATAGGCCATCCTACAACTTTTTTGTAGATGTTTTTGTAGCGAGGAGTTCTTTTTACAAGGTGAGGGTGCTGGCCCCACGTCCAACCTTCCCAGAAGGTACACACAGCTCCTAGCCTTCCCAAATGGTCACCCATCTGGTAACTGGCCAGGCTCAACGTTGCTTAACTTCATTGATCTGGCGAGAACCGGTGTGTCAATGTGATTGTGCCGCACGCAATGCCTAGTAAGGTCAAAATTAAATATTTTTTATTCCATCATTTGTTATTTCTATCTTTTGCGGAAACTAACTCATATAGCCAGAGGACATTGAACAACCAGGTAGCTTAAAATAAAATATTAGGGTTATAGATGAAGAATATTAAGCGGAACCTTAGCCGAAACTATTTGCGTAAATATATAACAAAAGTTCTATAATCTGCCACTTTACGCAAAGAAAAATATGGTTAATGTCGCAGAAAGCGGCCGTAGCGTGCTGTAGAGTGTCTGAAATAATTGAAACTCTAGAGAGATTACATAGTCCATACATCGATTAATAGGGTACATAGTGTACTCGAATCTTGCGGTGTGTACGAGAGGAGGCTTAACTTAAAGCTTCTAAAAATTATATTTGGGTGCGACGGTGGATAAATGGTTACATGATCCAGTTATTGCCACAGGAAAAATTTCAGCTAACCAACACTTCCTGGAAAGAAGATAAATAAATACTCAAATTATGATAATTATGAACGACAAATAACCAGAAAGCAATTGGCTTTACTACACATCTTCCTTAGCAGTAAATTGCAGAATATGTTCCGATACTGCACTTCATCTTTTTTGTCCTCGCTCAGTAAAGGAGAAATCATTCTACACTGAAGCATTTGTATTTTTTGTCCGAGGTCAGAGTGCCCCTTTGGGGGAGCTGGAGGTTTTCTACATTTAAAACCGATCTTGTGTCTAACTCTGCTTTCGAGGAAAGGCAAGTAAAAAGGGGCTGGGTTGAGTACACCAAATGAGTTACAGTGAGTGGCAGGACGAGGCGGAAAGTATTAGAAGTTTTGTGAGACTGCTGTCACTCAGCTTCCATAGAAACCCACTGCTTTTTTTTATCAGCGAAAAATCATTATTAACGACCACCAAGTGAGTAATAAATAATCTGTGTATATTAAACTTTTTACACCAAAAATCAATTTCGTGAATCTGCAATAAAAATGTCGGCGCCATTAAAATTTATTAGAGAATCAGAAAACAACTGATTTATTTTCACATTTCGATTTATTTATCATATCAATTTTATGTTATGATTGAATTTTATATCTTTATGAATTTGAAATGCTGTTTTTTTGTGATATACCGGTGAAATGAATCGATTGAACATTTCATTCCAATAGCGAAATCGAAACGAAATCAAATAAGCTTCCAACAAAATAAAACAAGAAATAAGACGAAAAAAAAAAAAAGAAAAGATGAACGACATAATTATGATTTTAAAAATGTCGGCCATGACGTCATCGAAATGCACTCTCTTCACCTTTGAACATATTGCGGTTAACCGTTTTTTTTTGTCGTTCATCTGTTTGCAAATCTAATCTTTTATATCGTGTCTCGTGGAACAAAACGCGTTGTTTGCGTAAAGGTTATGGATAGGAACCGCTAATACAACTAAAAATATAAAGGAATGGGGAAAAATCGAATGGCGTATATGATTAGCTGGACATATTTGAATGTCCTTGTTGAAGAATCTCGTTATGTTTATAAACAAATTCCAGTTCCTTTTCTTTTTTTTTTTTTACACAGTGATCACCACTTATCAAGGCCCGGAAGCCACTCAGGGATAAGGGTTATTGCAAGTACATTACGTTAGTGTGGAGATTTGATGAAGTGTTTAATTAAGGGGGCGGTTCATTAGGAATTTGTTAACATTGGACTTGAAGACATCCAAGTTGTAGTCCGGTGGGAAGCAGGCAGACGGAACAGAGTTCCACAGGCGTGCAGTTCTAAGAAAGAAGCTTTGTTCATGGAATCCGCGTTTTGATTTAGGCACAAATATAGAGTGGGGGAAATTTTTCACAGTGGATTCAGCTAGACGGGTGTTTTTCGTGAAAGATTGGCGAGGGGGGACCAGAGATTAGAGTTCAAATGAACACCTGCCATGGAAATAACGATAAAACAAGGACAGGCTCGCAACGTCTCTTCTGTGGGAGAGAGGTTGCAGGGTAGAGAAAAAGGCATCCCCCACTAAGCCACGAAGTCTATTTTGTACTCTATCAAGGCAGGATAGGCTGTTTTTAGCAGCTCCTGCCCAGATATGGCAACAGTATTCCATCCTTGAACGTACTTGGCTTTTATATAGATAGAGAATTGCATCAGTAGTGAGATATCTTCTGGAGCGGTAGAAGGATCCCACCATCTTTCCAGCGACCATGGCAACAGATTTGATGTACGTGTTCGATTTCAGACCAGGAGTAAAGGTCAAACCCAGAAGCTTGTAAAAACACGGGGCCTCACCCAGACGAGAGCCATCCATCACAATTGATGTCAGATGGGGATCAGAGCGTTGATGATGTAAGGACAGGAGTTTCGTTTTGGATGCATTAAAGGTAACTAGCCACATCTTCCCCCACTGAACCACGCGCTCGAGATCAGAGGAGAGAGAATCAGAGAGAACTTTGTCATTTACAGCCTTTGATGTGTTGCCGTAGTTGTTGGTCGTGTCATCAGCATAGATGTCAACGAATGATTTAAGTATGTAAGGTCATTGATGTAGACCAGGAAGAGAGTTGGGCCCAGGATTGACTCCTGAGGGACTCCAGCATTTATATTGCAGGCCTCCGATTTTTATCCATCTACCACTACTCTTATGAGCCTATCGGAGAGAAATGATTTAATGATTGAGAAAACATTTCCAGTTATACCGTAGCTGGAAATCTTGGTAAGTAGACCCTTATGCCATACCTTGTCGAAGGCCTTTGATATGTCAAGAGTAATTGCCCTAGAAAGGAACCCTTTGTCAAGAGATTCACTAATCCTGTGGGATATAACCATTACCACATCTGCGGTAGATATTGCAGAGCGGAAACCATATTATGTGTCACTAAGAAGGTTATTCCTGCTGAGGTGGTTGACTATTTCTCTATTTAATATGGATTCCAGCAACTTACTCATAACACACAGGAGACTTATTGGTCTGTACTGAGAGGGAGATGACTTATCACCTGAATTCTTAAATAGAGGGCAAACTGATGAGGTCTTCCAGGGAGTCGGAAAGCACTTCTCTTTAAGGCAGCGCTTAAATAGTTCGTAAGTATGGGAGCAAGTTCTGGTTGAAGCTTTTTTAACACTATAATTGGGATGCCATCAGGGCCAGTTGCTTTACGGGAATCAAGGTTCTTGATTAGCTTGGCGACCTCCTGCACGGATATTTGTATGTTACCTAGCTTGTTCTGTGTTATGGGAGGAAATATGGGGAGTTGATGGCCTTCGTCGCATAGGGTAGAATTAGCTGCAAAGTTCTTTGCAAATAGTTTGGCCTTGTCTAACGCTGACGAGATGACCTATGGTCCATTGATAATGGTTGGGATAGAACGCACACTTCTGTTCAGGATCCTATTTGTTATTTGCCAAAACTGGTGGGAACCAAGCCGCTGATCAGCTACCTTGGATTTAACAGACTGGACATATAGTTCACTTGCATTTTTCTTACTCTTTTACAGTGATTGCTGGCAGTCCTGAAAGCAGCTTTAGTCTCAGTGCATCTATTACATTGGTAGCTATGGAAAAAGTGATTTCTGTGCGCGATAGCAGCAGCACATTCTGGGGAGAACCATGGCTGGCTGTTAAGTTTTTGTTGGAATGTTTTAGATGGTATGAATTGGTCTATGCCTACAATTAGCCATTCGGTCAGATCTGATACTATAGAGGACACATCCTTTATAAACATGGAATGCAGAGGTAAATCAGATATGAATGTACGGAATCTATCCCAGTCAGCCATAGAGTATCAGTATACAGTACGGTGGAGGGGTACGTCTAGGGGCTTCTTACATTTCGTTTTTATCTTAACTGATACAACGGAGTGGTCGGAGGATCCTAGAGGAGAATTAACGGAACATGAACATAGCTCAGGGGAAGTTGAGAGAAAAAGGTCTAGGAGGCTTGCATATTGACCGGGTGTATCGGGCACACGGGTGGGTTCGCGAACAATCTGAGTGAGGTCATACGCAATGGCAAAATCATGACAAGACCTCCTCTCATCATCTGTCTTATTTGAATGGGTCAGCCATTCCACGTTATGGACGTTGAAGTCACCACAGATGTGGATGTTAGCCGAGGGATGTGAAGACAGTATGTGGTCTATTTTCTCAGATATGTTCTTAAAGATAGTAACTCCGCTGTTGTGGGGCCTATAGAGGGCAAATATAAATGCAGTGGTGTTAGCAAGTGCAACCCTGAAGCACATATAGGGTAAATTAGGATCTTCTCTAGAGATATCCCTGGCACTCGGAAAGCCATCCTTAATGTAGGCACATATTCCATGCCCATGGCGATCTTGAGTGTCAGATTTAGCTGTTAAATTAGAGTATCCGTTAATTATGAACTCATCTAGGGAAGTGGTCGGCCCTATTCGAGTTTCACTTAGAAATAATATGTCCGGTTTCGTCTCCTGTAATTGGGTTTCAACCTCTGGAAGGTTGGAACGTAGACCCCCGATGTTGGAGAAGGAGACATGGTCGTAGGGGTCTACTTTGGAAGATGGGGTTCTAGGTTTAATCGAGTTTTTATTCTGGAGATATTTCATGTTGAGGTTTTGGGATTTGTGGAATAGGTCGGCATACTTGGTTAGAGCAGTACAGAGACGGAAAGTAAGAGAGAAAAAGACAGGAATTTCTTTTTTGTAGCACACGAAAAGGTAAAGCCGTAACAATTACCCACTAGTATGGCATCGAGAGGCCTCACCAGAGACTACTGCATGGTCCAGATCCACTCACCAAATGGCAATACAGCTATCCCAGTACTTTGCGTCTGCTGATAGGACAGCCTCCTTAGTGATTAATCCAATGTTCGGGTCCCTGACTATCAGGCGGATAACGTCAGCCCAGACAAAACGTTTACCTCCAGCACCCTTACTAGTGACATGGCCACAAGGACAGACAGAGACAGAAAAATTTCCGATATCTCAGACTACTGGTCACCAAGTACTACCGACCTTTTAGCAGCTTTTTCTTCACCCTTTGTCAGAAAAATCACTCATTGAATGAGGACTGAATGACAAAATAGGAGAAGCGAGAGTTACTGGAGCTGCCGATAGCACATCCACTGTATTATCTACTCTCCATTTTCAAAAACAAAAACAAAAAAACAAACAAAAAAAAACAAAAAAGAAAAAAAGAAGGGGGAAGAGGGGAATGGGTAGAAGTGACTTATTTATATCTAAGTAGTAAGTCCGGTGCTAAGTTAACAATTCAGGACACTTTTGATGATAATCTCCCGTCTCATATTAATGGGCGGAAGTTTGTCGTTATCTATCGAGTTTGAATCATTAGAGTTTCACCTTATAATTAATTAAAATCCAATAATTAACTATTATCAATTTGTAAAGTCGGATTAATATTAATTTACATTCGAGTTTAGATAATTATTCAAGGTTTTACTTTAGGAGGTTCGTTTTCATGGGTAACTTTTTCTTTGCACTATATTATACTTCGAATGTACTTAAACATAAGGCTAACTATATTAGATGGTTTGATTGGCCAGCAAGGAAGCAAGCATTTTCAATACAGGCAAGCTTGCATTAATAGTATATATTAAGTATACTACTTAAATAAAGTCCTAAGTTTATCTACTCTAATAGAGCATAATTTACGGCCTTTTTTATCGTTAGTTTCCGGCATTTTGTTTGTTTTTATCTTTTACTTTGTAACATGGGGGGTGGGTGACGGATAAAACAGGAGAATACAGACAAAATACATAAATAAGACAAGAAAAACAAGTTTAAAAACAAGGTAACATAAAAACATTTAGGATTAGTTTAAAAAATACTTAACGTTCTTGCCATAGTGTTCCGTCTGCCGTCTTTTTGTCAACTGGTAGCTGGCATATCATGTCTTTCTAGAGAGTAAAAAGATTTCTATTTCCGGATAACTTGGTCGAGTGCCTATCTATTTATAGAATAAAAGTCGTTACGTTCGGATGTGTAAAATATTACATTTTTTTTTGTTAAAAAAGTTCTAACTTTTTTTTTTAAGTAAACGGCTTCATGTCGTTCGTATACTCTAAGGTTAAAGTCAGGATTTGGTCCTGGGGTTCGGGAAAGAGTGAGTCACTCGCTCGACAACAGCACGTTTCTGCCCTCTTCTTTTCCAATCGACCACACCTAGCCTCTCGCCACCAATGTCACACCGCACAATCTGAACGTCAGCGACACGAAATACTTGTCAAGAGAAGATGTTAAGGACTCTTTTCTTTTTTTTCTTTCCCTCCAGGGAATTTCCCCCAGCTTTTATATCCTCCTATTTACAAAAAAAAAAAAAAAAAAAAAAATGGAAGAGACAGGGAAAAATAGCTTCTCCCATCATTCCCTGCCTTCCCAAGATGCCCTTCGTATATATAAATGAGTTAGCCATCCTTTTCTTCTTCTTCTTTCCCAAAGGTGATGCGGATACGCCCTGTACGTTTTTTTTCTAACCATATACCCCACATATACATGTTTATTTTTTATACTATGTAAGCTCCAAGTATCTTCCTTATTTTCTTTGCTTATTCATGCGCAAATGTTATAAGTTCGCGGATTTGCTTTAAAAACATGTTTATGTTTAAAGGTATGTTAAAAATATTTTTTCAAAATCTAATCACATGACCATTACGGATTGCAATTTTGCTCCATTTTTCAATATAAAAAATAATAAAGAAATGATATAGTTTTATACGGCGAGTCGTTGCTTATTAAAACTGCGACTGAAAGATATATAAGTAGTTATACTATGTTTGTATAACTAAAACTGCATTATAAATAAATAGGTTTATTTATAAGCAAGTACAATATTTAAACACAAAAGGGATTCTTAGGATTATTTACCCTTTGTATATAAACTGAAGTTGGATTCATATATTTAAGCACATATATATATATGTCTATCTGTCCATCCTTATTTTTCTCGGGTACTATTGGGCCGGTCCGGTTGAAATTTTCTATGGACCTTTATAATATGGTGCAGAGAAGTAAGTATTATGGTATCTTGGATGCACAGTGAGAGATTTATATCGATTAATAAGTTGTAGTAATTAACTCCCACTTTTTCTGAGAAACTGCTAAGTCTATCTGACTAAACGTTTGTAGGATCTTTGTTATTATAATGTGCAGCATATTAAGTATTATGGTATACATTCGATGCACAGCGAGAGATTAATAGGAATTAGTATTTACGTTCCACTTTTTCTAGAGAACTATTATGTCGATCTGGCTATAATTTTGGAACACATTTATGATAAGGTGCAGCGAATTAAGTATTATGGTATCCCTTCGAGGCAGGGTTAGTGATTAATAGTGCTTAATAGATATTAGTATTAAGGCGAAAAATGAGCACAACTTTAATACTATTCCACCATAAATTTTGCCTAAATCAATAGGCTACAACTATTGTTCATTTTTAACGGGCTAAAAGACTAGCGTATACATAATTCACGCAACTCAATCTCAGAGCAGATGTGTTAACAATGAAAATCAAGAAAGCGCAAAGCAAAAATAGTTTGTTGTACACATTCGGTCTTCTCAGTTGGATCATAAAACTTGTGAAGCGATTGGTTAAAGCACTATTTGCGTAGAAAAGATGAAGTTCAAATCTTGTACATGTGTGCCACTATATCTTAGTGCCCCGGTTGTGGTAGTTGTTAGCGCACCTTCCCCCTGCATGGCCAGGTGATAATTTGGCTGTAGGCGGAGGGATACACAAAAAAGTCCCTTTCTTTTATCGATCTCTCTTTCTGTTCAGACCGCCATGAGGTGAGCACACATATTTCTGTCTCTCCGTAAATAAGGGGGGATATCCCCTTTCCTTCAACAGTAGTTAAGGTAGGTTAGTTAGTTTTAATGAAGTAATGGTGAAAATCAATTGTAGGATATGTGAATTGTATGTTAGTATTGTAATATATATATTGTATACATTTTATAAAATAAATAGTTAATTATATTTCATATATATTACGATTGTGTCGTGTTGTGTGTGTTTTTTGTGTCTGCCATAAATGTCTGCATTAAAGAATGAAACGGCCCTGAGGAAAAGAAGATGCCAACCCGAATGCTACCAAAGGTCAAGACGTTTTCCTGGGAGAAGAAGGAGCCACACAGCCACATCCAACATCTCAGGTATGATTTTCCTATTGATACTCAGGCCCTATTGACTGGCCCATCTTCACATCATCATGGGACCGTTTCTAAGACATTTAGTGTAACACCTGGGTCGGTCACACACCAATGACCAGCTGATCGTGTTATAAATGGTGCCGTGACCAGGATATATTGTTTTCTAACATGCGGATCGTGTTATACATGCCTCATTTTTCTCTTTGTGACTTTTCTATGTTTCTCAGCTCAGTAGAATAAATCAAAATTCTGTTTGAAAAGTATTACCCGTGTAAATACGTCTGTCAATCAAAAGTCTGTATATATATTGGTTTGGCAACTTTGTTCTGCATGTTTAAAAATAAAAAAACTTAAATAAAGATAGCATATAATCAATGATATATATTCTCCTTCGTTATTCACGATTTCTACCCCAAAATTTTAATACTTCGTTGGTAAAATAAAATATATTGTTTTGTTTGCCTGTTTTTAAGCGAATTAAACGCCTCGACATAATTTATATTCAACAAGGCAAATACTTATCAGTTTGTTGATATAGAATCGATATATATGTAATAAGAATAAATAGAAAGACACGTGCACCGAAGAACAAGACACGAATACATATTTATCGATCTTGAGTTCAGTACAGTTCTAAGAGTCTATAAAGATTTACTTGAAATTTATGATCTTTTATTTCGTCAGAAAAGATTTAAGAATGTCCCTTTTAATATGAAATCCATAAATAATGATTCAGCTTTCATATGAATTTTCATTAAAACTAACATATGCAATCACATATAAAGACATGCAAGAATTATTATATACTAGCGGGGGTACCCGGCGTTTCAAAGGTGTGGAGAGGTGGTGTAGAGGGGGGGAAATCAAATTGAGAGAAGTAGTAAAAAAAGGATAGTAGGCAGGCAGGCTCGAACAAGTAATGCGAAGGAGGAAAAGAAGGAGAAAAAACCTAACATCTTAGTTGATGCGTCCATAGCGAAACCGGAAGTAGCGAGCGTTGGAATTAAGGGTAGTCAATCGAAACAAGACGATGACTTTGCGAAAATGTCGATGAAAAAACTGACCCTCCTTGTACAAAACTGCCCAGTTAAGGGTGCAGGAATTAATTTTTCGATATTTGTCGTCCGAGAGATCGAGTTTTAAAACGATACCGATTTTGTCACGTTCCAATGCGTCTGTTGGAAGTTTTTACGAGACATACAAACACACACATCTTGCCTTTTATATAATAGACTATACAATATGTATTAAATTAGACAGCATATACTAAATTAGCAAGGCTATTCGGTGCTGCCTAGGGGCATAAGAAACAGAATAGAAGTAAAATTGTCTGTGACATCTTTATATTAAATTTGTATCAAATCGTCGAAAAAAGCAAAGCTGTCGTGACTCAGGGTCTTTCTTTTTTACTGCACATTACCTCTCCTTAGTGTTCACTTTCTTTTGGAGGGGATAACCCGTGGCTCTTCACCACTGTTTTTTCTATGGTGTGAACGAGTGACTAGCGATAGATCATCCCGACACTTTTCCTTGATGTTGGACATTTGCTGTAAGTTTTCTGATCTCCATTCTCTTTACTGAAACTTTAATTTCTTTCTTTACTTTGTCTATTTCGTTCGTAGTGTTGTCCTCTGGACGACTTATTATTTAATTCTCCTTTTTGCATTTCCTTCTACTCATCACTATTTCTTTATTCGTTCTGTTTATTTCTTCAGTTTTTACCTTCTTCAATTTATATAAACCTGTCGATATAATGATAAACTGTCTTCAGAGTCTTAATTTTGGAGAGGTGTTTATAATTTCCGTCGTAGGACTTCACACACTCTCTAGACAAGAGAACACGTGGTCTTCACGGAACGGAACAAAAGCCTTCTATTCTATTTAATTAAAAAGCTTGAAGAACTACGAAGATGTGAGTGATATCAATAAAACGAGCGACTTTTCTTTTTGCTTCAGAATTTATTTTTCGACATAGTAACCACTATTTTCAATGCACTTTTGACAGGAATTCAATAGCGCATTTCTGCCGTTGACGCACGTCCAAAAAAGAGGTTGCTTTTTTTTTTATTTATTTAAGTCTCACACAGTCAATATCTGCAACAGAAAGATGAAGCTCTCAGGTTATGAATTTAAAAGTTTAGGTATCATAGCAATCACATCTGATCATTTCGGGCGGAATAAAAATAAGAAAGCATTACTTTTGGAATATTCCTAGTACCTCTCTGCTTATGATTTCCCTGCTTTTGCGTAGATGGAATGAAGAAAATAAATGAATAAATATAAGGCAAGAAATTCACTTTAATTTTTAGTTTTAATGTTATTTATCATATTATTTGGATTCGTTGGACTACTATTCGCATCTTGAGTGTTATTTTCACAACGTTTCCGTCGATGTAACCCCCGAACATATTTAGATGTATCTTGTCGAAATCGAAAATCTTTCTGTCGAATCTGGATGGAATTTCGAACGGAACCCTTTATTTAATCCACGGGGGTAGCATGCTCTCGTTCCGTCGATCATTAGTGGTTAGAAGTCCTAAGTAATTCGCAGTTCTACAGGATGGAACGATATAATTATTTCCCTAGAAAAGACGACTTAATTCCATTTCCGTTTGATGAAAACCGGTGTTCTTTTTTTTTGTTGCAGATCACCTACTAGTTGACTAGTTGTGTACAAATTCCTAGAGCGTTCTATCATGTCTGAAAGTGACGCAATGTTCAACAGGCGAGATCAGAGATGCGCAGCTGTAAAACTCATGCTCTCCACCGATCAAAAATATGACAACAAGACCATTGCCAGCACCCTCAAAAATGCAAATCCGGACGGTAAAACGCCGGAGGGCACAGATCAAAGAAATTTCCGCCACGATTACGGTCTTTGGTGCAGTTTCTAGAGAAGACTACCTCATGGCACCTCACATCTTCGAAGTCGGCTTGAAAGTTTACACCACAGTGTACTTGGGTGTGCTAAAGAGTGTAGATGGCCACTGGCAGACCCTGGATGTAACAGCAGGGCTCGGCTCCCACAAGTTCAAAGGAACCCGAGTTTGGCTTCAGAAGGAGTGCTACGACTTTGTACCCTTCTCTCACTGTCCTCTCTCCTACCCGACCTGAACCCACTGGACTACTTCGTTTGGCCATACATTGAGAAGATCACCTACATAATCTGCCACAACACCAAAGCAAACCTGATCGCCGCCATCCGCCGAGTATTCACCGAGCTCCCGCCGGAGCTTGTGGAAAAGGCATACTCTCAGTTCCGGACTCGTATCGAGGCCGTGATTGAGAGTGAAGGCGGCTACATTGATTAGATGTCATTATCAAGTTACCTGAATTTGATTTTTTTCAGTAAAAGTTTTAAAATAAAGCTGTAGTGCTGTTTTCTTTAGGGCGACAATTTTATCGTTCCATCCTGTACATTAATTTTAATATAGAGATGCCAGATTTCCGACGTTAACTTTGGCATGACCCGATACTGTTGCCAAGTAAAGGGGAGAGAGGAAATACGTCACGACTGACCAAACAAATAAAACACAGAAGCGAATAAAACGTTAAACTCTTGAATAAACACGTGTTCAGGATTTGAGTTTCCGAAAATAAATGAGTTAAAAATTTGTTTTTCATTATCTCAGCTTTAGATCATTGATCTATATTTAGGGCAAAGTAAACACACACACACACACACACACACACACACACACACACACACACACACACACACACACACACACACAAATAATTGTACAAGGATGTAAAGAGTAGTGTACCAATGTAGATTAGCAACCTCTTATCACTGTGCACTTATTTTATTTGCTACAATTTCCGGGTTCTGTAGAACGCGTAGTTATTAGTGGCGCAGGATTGTAAGTAATTAATAATTTAACCCGATCTCCCACTCAACATGCCATCTATTACATGAAAAAGAAGAAGTTTCGAGTGAATAGATGACGTCATGCCAAATAAGTAAAAGAAGTTCCACAGTACTTGTCTCAAGACAAGATCAGAGCTAAACAAAATGTCGGATTTTAATGTGGCGAAATTTCATCTTCCCAAAGATTTGCATTCTGGATTAAGACAATGATAAACAATCTCCTTTAACTGAAGATTAGACCTGGTACTACACGTTACTTTTACATAGAAAGCTAGAGAATTGGCTTCGTG